>NW_024881690.1:600000-839386 GCF_019059575.1 Amphibalanus amphitrite
CGGCGGGGGGGGGGGGGGGGCTCACGTGCTGACCGGGCACACATCCAGACACCGCGCCCGGTCACCACGGAGCCACCGACGACATACACATTACGACCCGGCCAGACCGCTGATGGGCGCACCATTATTGGGGATATCCGAGGTTGACACTACATAATTGCTTGAGGCACGCAATGTTATTGCAGTAATTCCACGAAAAAATGGCCAAGAGATTCACACAGAGGAATCGATTGAAGCTGATGCTTGTTTTGTTAAAGAGTAATAAGATATCCTGAGTGATAATGAATTTACGTTCACGCAAATGCAAAAATACAACAAACCTGCAATGAAAAGATATAGGCAACAATTGACAGTGCCGCCAATTATTGCGGGAAAGGCTACGAACAATGTGAACATTTAGATGGGCTCAGAACGTTTTTTAAGTCAGGGAAACGTCAAACACACAAACAAATTGAAAAGTCGACGGCGTTTGACGGAAGCATTACTTTGCATCATATCCAGCCGAATACCAAAACATCAAACCACCACGGCAATAACAAAAAGATAGCGAGCGTGGACTCCACTAAGCAGTGGTTTCCAAATCAAATCAGAGGCCTCTTGCACCAAACTACCTAGCTAGGTAAAATCGAAAAACCGGTTTCAGAATAAGCTAATCTAACGGTGGAAAATTTGTTTGCAATAGCCCAATACATAATCCTACATGTGCTTGCTAAATTTTGCACGCAAATTGTTACATTTGAAGCTTGGACTGGTTATACGATGCAAAATAATCCAAGCATTGGTGCAAGAGGATTTTGGTGCAAGAGGCCTCAGAGCTCGTTTGACGGCTCAATTGCTGCCAGGGGATAAATGACAGCGTGCTCTGAATTTGTGAGATAACATTTCAGCAAACAACTCAACCGCTGACATACATGATATGGCGTTGCAGTTGCTAAAACGTTACAAATGCGCGCTGATCAGCTGAACTGGCCGGGAAAGCGCACCTCGATTAGACATGAGTACGACGCTACTGACCTCAGTGTGACAATTGTGGTGACTGGTAAGGTCACCACAAAATAAATATGATCGGGTGTCGCTTGAAATTTGCGCGAATCAAAATGTAGGTAAAAGAGAAAAACGTCCGAGACAAAACTTGCATTAATATAAACATATACATTATAGTGCACACAAAACGTTAAATTACCTTTCACAATGCTATGACAATTAGAGTTTCAATGGCGCCTGAGTATTTTGATCTTCAACAAGTAAACATCAACTCCGAACAATTAGAGCTTCCAACGTCGAACCTGTTTGTAGATATACGGAAAAAAGTGTCATCGATCTGTGTATGTACCGGTAAATTCGTGGGGCGGGGCCGCGCGTCAGACGGATGAGACGGAAACGGGTCATGTTTGGTTCACAAGGCTGTTTGTCAGGTAACCAGCCTGAGGGAGTCACTTAGAGCGTACTGGCAAAAAGCAGAGAAATCCGATGTCAGCTTTGGTGAAATACTAATGGTACCCGATACCCTAATGCCGCACTGCAGAAAAATTCGATACCAGTGCATAATTTACTCCGTCATTACGGGATAGGTGGTGACGTCAATCCGATCTTGTTAGCAGGCAGCGAAGATGTTGGCATGGAAAATGTAATGCACCATGAACAACAACGGAGTTCCCAGGGCACGGGAGCTCGTTACACCACGTAGTAAAGAAGTGTCAAATGATGAGCACCAGTAATGATGTATCATGTCGTGCCATGATTATTAGCGAAGTGTGGATAGTAATATTTTGCTCATGTTAGAAGGTAAACGAAACAAATAACAGAGGCATTCCTTCCGAGCTCAGACAAGGATTATTCCCACTTGAAAATCATTATCATGAAATGCTAAAACCCGCGCCATTATGGGGGCCATTTTGGCCCTCCACTTTGAATAGCGAAAAACGGCGGCACGCAGCTCCGGCAAATTTTCAGTACCTTCCGAGACATGAATTTGACACCTTCACACGAAATTTCAAGTCATAGATCACTTTACGTCAGGAGCTATTGAGGTCAAACTAAGGTCTTGTTCGAACAAAAATGAGCTAAAATCATGAAATCTTGAAACGATCACAAAAGTTCAGAGGCAATATCAAAGTCCTTTATGTGGTCGTGTAGAGAAAAATAGCGCTATAAAACTGCTATCTCAGATTTTATAATTTTTTTTGCTTGCAAAAAAATTATTTTCTTCAAAAATTCAAAATGTTGTAAAATATGTAACTTTTCTTTTGTGTTTAACCTTTTTGAAAAAAAACAACAGAATAGGTATATGTATTATACCTATTCTGTTGTTTTGTTGATACCGCCCGAGCATGCTACCGTCAGTGAAAGAAGAGCAGCCGCTAGTTCCCACACACTATCGTCTAAAGAAAGTGCTGCAGTGATTAAAATACAGAGTCGTAGACGGTGCAAAATGCATAAAGACGAATGAAAATAGATTAGATAATATATCTACCACAAATATTTGGTCCATATTTGGTAATACTCGTACAGAGCGATGAGTCGGAAACCGAAGGGCCTGCTTATCGTTATCAGCTTTTTTATGATGCTTTTCACTCTCATAATGTTGGTGAAGGCTAAAGTTTTTTTTTTTAACTTGGATGAAAGGAAAGGTGTTTTGTGTGTGAATTTCGCGGACTTTAATCGCATTGTGTATTCGTATACACCTTTGGCTGAAAACAATAGGTAGTGAGGATCTACTTGGCCTTTGTTGCCTCACAACACTAAAGAAGGATCAATCATCGAGCTCTGGTTTAGGACATTCTTGATTAAGAGTCTACTCTTCTGTACAAAGCGCTGCCACACGCATAGCTGCGCATTGAACAATGCGTCCGCTCGCACTACACATTAGAGTAAGTCACGATCTGGAAAAGCTCCAACAACTGCATGAAGATCTGGCCGGCTCACCTGGATAAAACGACGAAGGAAGTTTGGTAGAGTCAGTCACCAGTCCAGCAGTCAAATCGAGCGTGTCAACAGTTAGCTAGACGCCTGACGTCGATCAGCTCCAAGTGGTCTCGGTGGACCATAAAGGAGTCTCTGTGGACCACAAAGGAGTCTCTGTGGACCACAAACGAGTCTCTGTGGACCACAAAGGAGTCCCTGCGGACCAGCCAGCCTCTACGGACCGAAAGGTCTCTGCGGACCGGAGGCGTCGCCGCGGACGCGCGTGCCCACACGACTGGCCGTCGGCGTCGACTGACTGCCGTCGGTCGGCCGCCACCGTCTCCCCGCCGCCGCCGGCTCCGACGAGCCCCAGGGCGGCGTCTCGATGGGCCCCAGGGCGGCGCGGTGGCTCGACGGGTACCGGGGCGCCGTGAGGAGCGGAAGGGGTCAGACAGCTCAACACCGAAGCGGGCCAATGAAAACGACAGGCTTTTCGAGTTTTTTTTTGTGTGTAAAAACAAATGATTATCCGCCCAATAAACACAACATTGTCTCTCAGCGTTGTCACGTGCTATTTTGGGGTGCTTTTGTAGCAAATGTGTTCATTTATTCCTTTTTTAACACTTATTGTGACACTGTCTTATAATGTGCTTTAGCATTTCATATACCAACTACATGATCATTTAATTCTAAATATATGTTTCCAGATAAAGGTATGCAGCAATGCATACGGCATCTGAAACTCATTGCCTTATCGGCACACTGCATGTTGTCTCAGCGGCCACAGAGCTTGATGCATTCATATTTTATTTTTGCCCCAGGACAATGTTTGTCATCGGTGACCTCGAGGTCAATGAAAATTGGTTTCGATTGACAGTTTTCCTGGGCTATCAGACGCCGTTTGAATTTCGACGATCGGTCCAGTAGTTTCGGAGATAGGAGGGGGCTCTGTAAAGCCCCCCCCCCCCCCCAGTCACTCGCATGATGGAAAATACCCCAGTTATGCGCGGGTTAGCCCTCGCCCTGGCAGTGCATTTTTCATAACGCGGCCTGGCACGAGGGGGGGGGGTCGATGCACCCCCCCCCCTGGTGTTTCGCAACTAAGCGTCGTAGCGCTTCGCAACAAAGACCAGTCGATTGCTCTCAACGAATTCTCGCGATTGGTGGTATATTTTTATCCTAGGTCAATATTTGACCCAGTTATGGCAGAACAAAGGTCAAATGTCGGGGGAAAGCCATAGTTTTTCAAGTTACTTAACCAATATTGGCGATTATATGATCGACATGAAACTTTCACGACCGTGTTTCTCAACGAATTACCAACAAAATGATGTATAGTTGACTGCATTTCAGTCATTGGCGTGACGTAGTCCCCGGGAACACGGGAGATCACACCCACCGCTGACCGCCGGCGAGGACGGTCGTAATTGACCTGGGTTGACCTTGTAAAGGTCAAGGAACAGTTTTGAAGGTGTTTCGGTGAAAATCGAACTACATATTCGGATTCAGGACTTCAAGAAACCTAATAAACATAGCTCATATCACGGAGGTTAGCGTGTGAACATGCGAGGTCATTGACCTTGGTTGACCTTATAAAGGTCAATATACAATGTAAAGATTCATGTCCTGTCAACATCTGGCATAAATCACACGGAATAGTTTGTTCTTGTCGACGACATCACGTTGCAGTTTACGCTGAATGTACGATTTTGTCAAAAACGGTCGGAGGTTGTACCTATTATGACGTCATAGTTCTGTGACCTGACATGACCCTAAAATAATTTTTACCAAAAGTTGCGCAAAGGATGCCCCAGAGGCTACGAAAAATTTCAGCACGATCCAACTAATAGTTCGGCACCCATAGCAAAAAAACTCAGGGGGATTGCATCGACCCCCCCCCCAATCCTCCTCCCCCCTCCTGCCAGGGCGTCCTGCGAGGGTTAATGCTTACCGGTCAAATTGTTATCCAAAAATAGATAGTTACAAAAATATATTAGAAAAGGAATAGATAAATGGGAGTAAGTCCCTGGCCGTCGATGTACTTCTCCAGACCGTCACCAGGCTGCAAGACTGATGTGCCAGGCTGATGTGTCACACCTGACACATAGGTCTCCCGGGGTCGAGTGCTCTGGCGGCAATAAGGCGATTTACGACGTGTTCGATCACGTCCGACTCACTCGCACGTGGCTGCCGTGATATGGCGCACGCTATCCGTCTTCATTCAGCAGCCATAATCCAGCTCTCACATGTCGACGCCGGCGCCGCCGGAGCACCGCCTGCTGTGCTCTATGGTGACGCCGGAGCACCGCCTGCTGTGTGCTATTGGTGCTCGGGCGGAGCACCGCCCGCTGTGCACTATTGGCGGGCCGCTGTAGTCACTGGCACACTGCACCCGCTGTGCCCTTTGGTGGCGCCGTGTCGCCTCCCTCGTCCGATGTGCCCGGTTATGGTGCAGCCAGCGCCGGGCCGTTCCACTGCAGGCAGCGGTGCACTGAAATTGGCTGCGTCTCACAGCACCAGTCCCCCAGAGCGGCAGCGGATAGCGTAACCCGTCTCATTGCACTGCTCGGCTAAACAGCAGCTCTGTCTCAATACATAACGAAAGCCGGCCTTGCGGAAACCCAGGCGTAGAGCTCAAAAGGTCAGAGCTTACATCAAGTGGCTGCGTGTAACATTTCTGTATGACGGAAGAAACTTTCATAAGACGGCCTGAGATGTGTCATCCAGAGATGGCGCAAGGGGACTGCACTGCTCCGCGCCCATTATTCGTCTCGAGGCACGAGGATCAGCTCTGAAGTCTGAAACATGCAATCCATGCAAACTGCTGAAGAACGGGACCACCTCCTTCCTCAAGAACCTTTGTCTATACTCTATTGTAACCGAAATGCTGAAAGAGAGGACGGCTCTAAATAAATGCAAATGATTTCCCATTGTCAGAGTGTCCAGCTACCGTAACACAAAGCTGCGACGCTTTGTTTTCACATTTCGTACGGTGTCTTGTAAGGAAATAATGCAATGTAGTTGTTCTGGAGCATAAACTCTGGGGACTTTAGGCAAGGATAATAGAAAAGAAAAATGATGAGAGAGAGAGAGAGAGAGAGAGAGAGAGAGAGAGAGAGAGAGAGAGAGAGAGAGAGAGAGAGAGAGAGAGAGAGAGAGAGAGAGAGAGAGAGAGAGAGAGAGAGAGAGAGAGAGAGAAAGAGAGAGAGAATTTATTTACTCATACATAAATGCACTCTTAGTTTAAGAGGGTGTGCTTAGTTGATAAATAGCCGATGTTTTTCAGCAGAACTATAAACGTGCCTTATTCGTACCGTAGATGTCCTCCAGAGAGCTTGAGAAACTACTTTCACCTATCAAAATACCTCGTTTAGCATCCATGCACTATAACAAATTCATATTATGTCACAGTGTTAACACTAAATTATGCGCCTCGACATTTCAGTAACACACGTATCAAAGCATAACACCAGTAAAACGCCTTTTGGGCGAAGAACGAGCGAGCGAGATAGTGAGCCCTGCAGGCTGCACGTGCGGAAGGGCGAGAGGGTACTTCCAACAGGCTTGCGCAAAGCACCCTTCTAACTGGTCGCTAGCGGTGTACCAAATTTGAACGCAATCGGCCCAGCCGTTCCTGAGATCTGGAAGCGCCCCCTGCACGTGCGCACGTGCAGTAGCACCCTAACCGCAACACATGGGAATGCATTGCCTGGTGGGTGCCTACCTGTATGCCAAGTTTCAGCGAAATCGCCCCAGTAATTACCGAGTTATTGAAATGGGAACAAATTTGGCACCTCTTTTTTTGCATTTTGCACGTGCAGTAGGGGTCCCTCACATAGATCAAGAATATCCGACCTTTGGTAGAAGGGATGCAGCTACCCTACAAAAATTACCGCAAGACAATCGCCCAGGCGGCTGCTGAGATATGGGCCTCTCAAAATCACTACTTTTACAAAACAGCTTGAACACCCTTGACTTTTCACGTGGCACGTGCCACGACGGTCACTGAGATGTATCAAAAGTAGTCAATTACGGGGTAGAAGGAATGGGGCTACCCAGCAAAAAAGACCGCAGGCCAATCGGTCCAGCGGTTGCTGAGATATAAGCCTCTCAAAAGCGTTACAGGCCGGGCCGGGCCGGGCCGGGCCGGGCCGGGCCGGGCCGGGCTGGGCCGGGCCGGGCCGGGCCGCTCATACTGAGATTTTTCCGTTATATTGAAAAGACTCACTTCGCTCGCTGCGCTCGCTCGCTCGTAATAATCATTAGAATCGGAAGATATGTTATTCAGCAAATGACTCCCTAAAATCGCTTTAGCTATTATAAATTAGTTCCCAAGTGATTTCTTATATGCAAAATATCAATTCAGATGATTAATATTTCGAGTTCGACATTAGTGGGTCTGTCGTGTTTACTTGACACAACATAGTGCATGTTTACAAACTGTATGGTAAACTTTGCAGCACTGACTTTGCCTGTCAACAGTCAAAGAACCAGAGTTATAAGAGGCCATCAAAGTTTCCCACTCTGCGTGGATAACGAAGGGCGGGGACCAACTTCGTGAATGGAGCTACTACTAGTAACACTACAACAATAGAACTACAGCACTAACAGGAGCGACGAGACGCGTCCCGTCCCCTAAAGGTGGGCGTAGGTGACCGGTGAAGCCAGTTCAACACACTTCTGATACGTAACAGAGCAATGGCTGTTCTATTGTGCACTGCTCCCTAGTGAAAAGTAACAAGCCTGTACCTACCTACATGAATAGTATTTCATCAGATAAACCACCAACGCCAATCACCATGCATAATTGCGAGCAGCATTTATGAGACAGTAACGTTCGCATTTTTGTTTTGTGCACTTGACATATACCTACGCTAAGAAGCTAGGGGTCCGTTTAATAAAAAGAAATAGGCCGTTGATTTATTGTTGGCATATCGAATTCATGAGAATTGTCGTACCATGATACCGAGTAATTGACGGATGTGGGTGAGGGAGCTGCTGAAGCTCGTCCTTTTTTTTGTCGGATGGCAATCTCGTAAATTACGCCGAGCGGCCGTTCCTCCGCAGATTGTTCCCTGGCTGGAAAGATGGATGGCACCACTCACTGCGGGGCCATGCTCGGCAGCGCCGTCTGTGTGGGAGCACCCCTATCTCTCCTTCGCGAGCCAATCGGTGCGGTAAAACTGGTCCATAGCTGTCAATATCAGTGCACCGCGGGCAGTGACACTGGCAGGTCACACCGAGTCACTTTTCCCTCTCCGGTGACGCAGCCGGGTCGAAACTCAGTGACACTCCGGGTTGACACTCGACACTCCGGGTAGACACTCGGCGGGTCACTCCACTGGCGGCGGCGGTGTCTCCAAAAATAGCCGATCGGTCAATCTGCCGAGCACGGGCCACTGCACATCGTTCCGCTCTCCAAGATAGGCGACTGGTCAGGCTCAGAGCCATCACGAAAGTGGTGGGCAGCCGGCCGGTCGGGGCCGCCGCCGCCGCCGCCGCCGCTCACCGCCACCGCCCACCGCCCAACACCCACGTCCCACAGAACACAGTCCAACACCCACCACCCAACACCCACCGCCCAACACCCACCGAAAACAGTCCAACACCCACCGCCCAACACCCACCGCCCACCGTCCAACACCCACCGCCCAACACCCACCGCCCAACACCCACCGCCCAACACCCACCGCCCAACACCCACCGCCCACCGTCCAACACCCACCGCCCACCGTCCAACACCCACCGCCCACCGTCCAACACCCACCGCCCACCGTCCAACACCCACCGCCCAACACCCACCGCCCAACACCCACCGCCCAACACCCACCGCCCAACACCCACCGTCCAACACCCACCGCCCAACACCCACCGCCCAACACCCACCGCCCAACACCCACCGCCCACCGTCCAACACCCACCGCCCACCGTCCAACACCCACCGCCCACCGTCCAACACCCACCGCCCACCGCCCAACACCCACCGCCCAACACCCCCAGCTGTAAGCTCGCCACCGTCCACCGCCACAAAAACACGGCCGCCGTCTTCGTCGCCGCCACAGCCTCTGCATTTTCGCCACCAACGTTGACTTCGCGGTGGGCCGCAGCCAGAGCTTTCCACAAGCCGAGCTGCTGAGTCAATGTTGACCCTAACCGCTCCAGATTGGCTCTGAGAGGCATCGAGATGGGAACTTCTAAACTGAAAAGTGTCCAGATATCGGAATCAGCGCACTCAATGGAAAGACCTAATCACTGAAAGACAGCGTATGTCTTAACAGTATCAGGATCGTCAAATGTCCAATACCTACAGCTGACTGAAACAGGCTAGAGCCCTTCCTGATCGTGGCACAATTCACTTTTTTATTTCTTTTTTGTTGTCCAAGTTATTTCCCAAGAGTTATCTGTTTTTGCCGAATATGCTTCCGGACACCCGGAGTTCTAACGGTGTAGCTCTCGCTCCTCATTTTTGTTCCTTTTTTTTAGTTGGAAGTCACCGTACTAGGTCGGAAAACAAGAGAACTTCTTACATCTGTGTAGCAACTAGTCCCTTCTCGGTGGTGGACGGCCGAATACCTGTGGCTTTCCTGACCGCACAGCGAGGTAAGCACCGTTAGCATCAATCACTGTGCGTCAGCGCACTCTGCCCACTGAACGATCGCCCCGCCCAGTGGGGAGAGGACACTTAGGCAGCTGGACGGGGGTGAGAGAGCAGGAGGCGGCGGGGGGGGGGGGGCTCCGTGGCATTTGGCCACCGGGTCAGATCGATGACATGGCCATCAATGTGGTTTGGCCGTAGGGTCCGGTATAGAGGTCGGGCTATTGTCAGGACACGCGGGAGCCGACATTTGTAGTCGCGAGACGTGGCCCACAAAAAAATGTGTGTTATAGGAAGTCACTGGCAGGTGTTCTTTTCATTACATGATGCCGAGATAATGATGGTCACAATGGCTGCAATGCAAATTGCAAATTGATTGCAACTTGTCGCACTGGTCAATTGTTGTCTTGTGTCAAGTTGGTCGGCGAATTTTAAGATATCTTCTGGAAGTACGTAGTCACCTAATTTTACCTTTAATTTTCCGAAGTCTTAAGAAACTAAGTGGCATGGCGGCATCGTAGATTGCCAATTGCCATAGCAACGCTGTAGCTGATTTACGGGAGTATTGCATACAATGCTGTGACTGAGAGCCATGTCCATTGTATTGAAGAAAGTGTGCACAATGCACATTATTGTTATGGCTTTCGGCTATGTTGGACATCAACTTCAGTAACAGGTCTCAAACTTCTTAAGTGATTTTGCATTGTGTTTTTTGCAGTGCAGGCACAAAGTTGCACTTCTCCGGTGGCCAGACGCTATTTGTTTTTATCCATCCTTCCAGCCGAAAAACTGATCTCATTGAAGTTGTAACACGGAATATCGCTTTGGCTAGTCGGTCAGCCTCGATCAGACTGATTTGCCCTGATCAAGTCGAATTTCTGCCTGCTTTCGTCGCACTTGAATAATGAAATCAGAAGAACACATTAGGGAACCTGAGTATCTCGGATGGCGACAATTTCTAAACTGCAGGAGCCGGCTGATTCTGACGGCACATGGAGAAATCAATACACTCAAAACGGCCGTCTGTTCTTGGCCTCGAATACTGATCCACGCCCGACGAATGGTCTAAGTCAGGATGTATTCATGGTGGACACGGGAGGGGGTCAAAATGTCCGCACATTAGCCTGTCCACATCCACCATCCCGTTCATTCCGTTCACCGCCCTACCCTCACCGCCCACCACTCACCGCCCTATCCCCTCAGGCCACCGGCCACTGGTCAGTGGTCACCACTCCCTGTCCTACCTGCCCTCCGCCCTGTCCTCTCATGGTTACCGCCCACTGTCCACACCCCAGACCTCTGTCCAGTGTCCATATCCCTGTCCTGTCCTGTCCACCCGCCGCCAGCCGCCCACTGTTCTCGGTACATCCGTCATCCCGCTGAAAAGTCACGTTCTTGGCCACGTTTCGGGCGGGATCCGATTCCTGGGGCGCGCGTCTATAACGGGACCCTCGTTAGGTTCGCCGGAGCCCGCGGCGCAACCAGAAAATTAGCTCCGATCCCGCGTAGCTAACGAGACGGTGATAAGTGACCTGTGTCACCAGCAGGTGCCGCCGGGTCGATGTCTCGCATATACGAGCACACTGGCATTGGTGCACCTGGATACACACCACAAATCGGCGAGCGAGACCCGAGATGGTGATTGTCGTGAATGCAAGACAAATCCTGGCACAGTTCAGTGGCTTGCATGTCTGGTGGATATCACGTGAAGGTCGAAAAAGTTTCAATAGCCCCTGAGGAGTGCAGTATGTAGCATCAGCATCAACATGATGACGATCCTGGAGTAATGAAAACAGTGGAATTGCAGTTAACCATGTGATTTCTTTCAGTGATAATCACAAGCCACTGACAGGGCTATCCAGTATTGATCCACGCCCCTTGCGCCTCCCTAAACGGTTGGGGCTACACTTTTTTTGTTATTATCGGTACCTATTTTAGAAGACGATATACTTCACTTATTAGTTATTAACTAGCTACCTATACGTAGGTATGTACATCAGACTGAAAAAGCAATGGAGTGTAGCATTTGATTGAATATATCCTCAAATCAGGCCATAAGTATGGCTGCTTAGGTATAGCGAGAAGCAGGAGGTGGTGTACGAAAAGTTCCTCTGAATTATTTGGGTCACGTCCTCGAATACACTTAATTAAAAAAGTGACAGCAACAGAGGCAAGATCTTCAGAGTGTTTCTTTCCTTTTGATCTTCTTAAAACAGTGGTATTGCACTCAACTTATAAGAGCCAGAACGGCGCACAAAAGTATCAAGCTATCAATAGCTGTTTACATCCTCTTAGACACTGCGTGTCACTGTCGAATCTCCACGCGAGATATTCACCATTTTTGTAGGATCGATACTCTCAAAACTGGCTCTTCGCCTGCCGCTCTAAGTACAGTCACCAGCACTTGCTACTAATCACCTCGTTTTTGTTCGGTAGTTTGAAGACCGATCAATTCTCAGTCGCGCAAGATACGGCAAACGATCCGTTTGGTCCTCCGGTTTTCGAATATCTAACATGTTTTTGTATATTCGAAGCATTTTGGGATGGGGAGCCAAAAAACCTCTTTTCTGCCCTAAAGTGTGCCCCAAGAAGTCGTAGAACCTAGCCCCGCCTCTGATCCACAGACCACTAGTGCCATCTCTTGTCAGCCGAACAAACCGCAGAAGTAAATAATGTCACGTGACCTTTGCACACGCTACAATTACTACGCAGCTGTAGTGGGGGAAGCGGGGCGGAGGCGTGGAGAGGGACGCGATCGATCGGCTGGGGTCAGGTCACCGAGGTCAGAGGTCATCCGCCGGAGGGTGTTTGAGCGGTTGGGCCGTGCGGGCTGGGGCCTGCGGAGTGGGGAGCGCCTGAACCTGTCTGGAAACAAGTCCTACAACGCTGTGGCAGTCGAGAATATTGTGAGGAAAGAGAGAGAGAGAGAGAGAGAGAGAGAGAGAGAGAGAGAGAGAGAGAGAGAGAGAGAGAGAGAGAGAGAGAGAGAGAGAGAGAGAGAGAGAGAGAGAGAGAGAGAGAGAGAGAGAGAGAGAGAGAGAGAGAGAGAGAGAGAGAGAGAGAGAGAGAGAGAGAGAGAGAGAGAGAGAGAGAGAGAGAGAGAAGAAAGACTGGAGGGAAGGGATAAGGACGGGAGTCGGGAGAAGAGAAAAGAGAGACAGAAAAGGAAAACCAGAGAGGGTAAAATGAGAAAGAGGGCAATGAGTAAATCAGTGAGAGGGAGCGAGAGAGGAAATATTTCGTTGTGTCAGCTTGTTTCACACGTAAAATGTAAATTTGCTTTCCATCATTACAGCTTCGGATTGGAAATTAAATATTAGCATCCTTTTGGTAAACCCACGCTGACGGGATGGGAACGTTTTTATGGTCGTCGTTGGGAGCTCGGCACTAATGGGGACATAGTCACATAGGCGGCGGAACGGGGAGGGCACCGGGGCACCATGCCCCCTTTGATTTTGGCATTTTAACATTAGCCCTATGGGCGTTGCATGGAAAGAATGGGACCAAAAGTCGGCAGTGCCCCCCCCCCCTTAATTGAAGGTGTGTTCCGCCGCTACTGAATGGGGATGATGTTGAGGGTTTAGCAAATATTTCATAAAAGAGATGCTATTTTTTGCACAACCTATTAAACATTTTTTTACGTTTGCTTTGAAAATGTTAGGCCCAGTTCCTTCAAGATCAGGTCCACGACTCCACAGCTTACAACAGGAGCTAGCTAACATAACAATTAACCCGCGCCGTGTTGGTGGCATGAACTTTCCGTCGAGTGCTGGCCGCTGGGGGGGGGGGGGGAGTTTCACGCCCCTCCGTCTAACTCGGCTCCCTGGGCCACGTAGCGACACGCAGTATGCGGCAACCGAAAGAGCGTTAAAAATAAGGAGGACAACACTTCGGTCATTTTAAGGTCATGGCAAAGGTCAGGTCACCAGGGTTCATCAAAGGTCGAATTTTGTTGATTTCAACGATTTTGAACACCCGACGGCTAACTCGGGAACCAATAGAGCTACAGCGCCGCGGAAAAGCGCATTCGATAGCTCTTTTAACGCTCTTTCGCCTACATGTCCTCAAATTTGACCTCAGGGCTCAGATCAATGGTTTAGCCCCTAGAGGTCACCGTTCTGATTGACCTCAAATTTGACCTCAGATCAACGGTGTTTTCACCGCTGTAGCACGTCTCTGTCAAAAGTAAAAAACTGCTGAAGACCTTTTATTTCCTAAAATGACCTCAGGGGCACACACAGGGGTCACAGGTGCAATTTTCCGATTCAGTGTGTCATGTTTACCTATGGGCCGATGTTTGAGAGGGTGTAGAACGAAATTCGTCCAAAAGAGGCGCATTTAAATTTTCTCCCATTGACTTATACCTAATGGAGCAGTCACAAAATTGACCTGACCTTAGGTCACAGACATAAAAAAAATCCGAGGTATCCATTTTATACATACTGTTAGTCTGTTACCCATTACTGACAGTTTCAAAGTGATCGCTCAGTAGCTATAGCTAGCTTTCGAACTTTTTCTGAGGTAAGGTCACTTGACGTTACCTGGCGACCTGACCTTGTATGACCGGGGTCTGAAATTTTCATAACATGTGCGAAAAAGATGTCGGAACAGGTGTATATGAAGCAGCGGCGCTACGCGTCGCCGTTTTTGAGATATGCACGAAAAACCTGAGGGGGGGGGCGTAAAAACGCCCCCCCCCCTCCCCAGCACGGCGCGGGTGGTCGACATAGCAACTCGGACTGAGCAAATGCCTTTAACGTTTCAACGGTTGAATAAGGTGAGAGGATTGAGGAAGGCTTGTATCGGATTTTTCTTCTGTTTGTCGGTAGTTTAGGTTAAAGGCAATTTCGCGAGCTATCCATAATCATTCAAGAGGGAAAATTCAGCTGCACATCGTTCGGGTCAAAGTAATACCAAACATTCTCAAATTTTGAAGTAAGTTAAGAGCCAGTAGTCTACAAATATATTCAAAAAACAATTAGAAAAAGAAAAGCGGGCCGGTTTCGTCTATCAAAGACTTCTTCGGCGCTTTTTCAAAGACGTATAAGAAAACTAGCACAGTGACAATCGTTTAAAATCAAATTGGATTCAGTAAGAACTTCATTGTCCGAAAACCGCTGACAGTTGATAGCTCAATGACACTAGAGGCGAGCCGTGCATAAGGAGGCGTGAAAACACTCTTCTCATCTCGATCTAATACGAAAGGACCATGTCATGGCGTGAGAAAGGTGTTCTCAAAATAAATGACACTATGAGTGAATAAATAATCTGCGCCCTCTTGGGCTATTGGCGGACCCTACCACCTGATCTGGTGGTGCAGCCGTTTCGCCTTCCACCTGAGATCTCGGAAAGTTACCGACCGATTTTGAAAATTCAAACAGCGTTCGATAGCCCCACCAGGGAACTACCTTGTTAACAGGTTTCGTTGACCTAGGTGCAACCCATGACGTCACAAGTCAGGTCAAAGGTCGCATTTTTTCACCGATTTAGTCTAAGGAATGCGTTACAGTCAGTTAACACTTAACACATCAAATAAAAGGCATGTTATCGAAAAACATCGATGGAGCGTTGGTTGTCTAATACATATACATATGTTGCCTAAAGATGTCACTGATGCCAGGTCAGGTCACAGAGGTCAGGTCACTATGTAAGGGTCACAATATGAACCCCACTAATACTACCTATGCTAGGGTCGTGTGATACATGTTTATTGTTTATGGCCAATTTTACATTTAAAATTCAATGGTGTGGGCTAGACGGACATTGGGGCCAGGTTAGATTACATTCTGGTGGAGGTCAGTTCAAGGTCAGGTCAAAGAAGGTTAAATTTCAAAGTTGACACTTTGCATAAAAGGGGTATCTATTCGATGCAGCTCATCACAGGAAATCCAATGGTGGTCTTTGGCTTGCTCTGTGTGTTCTGTGACGGCTAAAAATTGAATTTGAAAATTTTACGTAATAAATTTAGAGTAGTTTTTTGCTATAACTTTGCTAAAAATGGTGCTATTGATCTAAAAAGTTTGGGATATCTAGAGCAGATAGTTCTATAAAATATATTCCAGTTTTAATTTTGAAAGTTGTTGGCATTTTCGGGGTGTTGATGTTTCTATAGTTTTTATGGTCAAAAACTTCTATAACGTCTTCTATAGAAACTTCTATAGTTTTGATGGTCAAAATCAATTTTTGATTAGAAATAGGAGCTAGCAGTTTGGTAGCGCTGTTTATTTTACATCTTTTTTATCTCGAATATTTTTCGTCATTTTCAAAACTGTAAGCGTGACAGCTGTTCCTGCTAAACCTTTTATTGGGTCGAAAATGACAGAACATGACATCACTCTGACGTCATTTGTGACTAGCCTTTCATAAGAGCTCTGGAAACATTTGGTCACAAGGTGTAAAAATGATGCCCGGAGGGGTCTTGAAAGTTTGGTGGCGACATTCGCTATACTTTAGGAGATATCGACTGAAAAGGAGAGAGGGGGCCATTTCGCGCCGCCCTCCCCCCCCCCCCTCCCTCAACGGGGCTCAAGACTTTCAGTTGCTGCTCTCACAGAACTCTTGGTTATATTACAACGTAGTGGAATTCAGTGGCGGCGGAAGGTAATTTTGGATGGGGGTGCAAAGTTTTCTCAAGGGGCCCCTCTGGAAGTTTTGGGCCCCCCTTCAGTTTTTTTTGTGTGATTATTATTGATTTATGAAAAACGAAGATTTTGGAAAACTATCCCCATGCACACAAGTTCTGTAAAAGGTTTGAAATTGCAGTGTACCTACCTGTCTCAAATAATGAAAGCATAAAGAAGCAAATGCAGCTAGTTTTTTATCAGTTAATCTTTTAGTCTAGCCACCACCCGCAGCGTCTCAAACCACTTTTCTGGATCCGCAGTGGACCATTGAGGGCCCTACGAGACCGCTCCAAGAAGACCGTGTTTAGAAGCCCCTTGGAAACCGACCACATCCTCCAGAGACCACTCCTCCAGAGACCACTCCTCCAGAGACCTACATGAATCCCCAGACTGAATGAGCCCTCCGATCAGGGTCGGTCCCTTTAAAGTTGCTGAAAGGTTTCAAAAGGCAGTAAAGGCTCGAAAGTCTTTTGAGGGCTCTCAGAAACCGGCATCGGACCCCAAAGAAGCCTGTATGGAGGCCCTCCAAAGCCGGGATGGAGGCCACAGGAGCCATTGTTTAGCCTAAAGAGCCGGTATGGAGGACTTAATAGCTGTAGAGGAAAGCGGTCTCAGTGGGGCCTTCAGGGGCAAGCGTTTGAGCCCCAAAAGTATGTGTGGGGTCTTAGAGGCAGGTAGACCCCTGGGGTATGAACAACAACAACAACAGGCCCTCAGAGGCCGTCGTGGGGCCCTCAGACGCCAGTGTGGGCCTTTTGAGCTTGCGTTGGGTCTTAGAGACCATCGTGAGGGCCCAGAGAGGTCGTCGTCAGGGCCCTCAGCCCCTTAGGGACCGTCCTGGGGTCCTCAGAAGTTGTTGTGAGGGCCCCTAGAAGCCTTCGAGAGGATCATCAGGGGTCGTCATGAAGGTCCTTGGCCATATTGAGGGTCTTCATGGGCCTTCAGATACCTTTGCAGGGCTCTCATAGGCCTTGGTAAGACCGCTAGAGGCCATCGTTGTTAGGGCCCCAATAGACCGTTGCAGAGCCCTCAGATGCCAGCATAGCCCCTGCAGCCTGGTTGTGTTGGGGCCCTCAGAGGCCGTCGCTGGGCCGTCTGAAACCAAATGGGCCCTCAGACTTGAGTTGGGTCTAGGGCCGTCACGAGGGCCCTCAGAGACCGTCGTAGAGGCCCTCAGAGGCCAGTGGGGCCCCTGGAGTCCTGTGGGACCCTCAGCAGTCGTCATGAGGGCCCTTAGTGGTCGTTATAGGGCCGCAGGGGACAGAGTTCGTCGTGAGAGCCCTCAGAGATCATCGTAAGGACCCTCAGAGGCCGTCATAGGGGCTCTCAGAGGCCAGCGTGGCCCCTGGAGTCTCCTTGGGGCCCTGGAGTCTCTGTGGGACCCTCAGCGGTCGTCATGAGGGCCCTTAGTGGCCGTTGTAGGGCCCCAGGGGACAAAGCCCTCAGGTGGGAGCCCTCAGAGATCGTCATAAAAGGGCACTCTGAGGCCGTCGTGGGGCCCTTAGATGCCGCGTGGAGTACCAAACGCGGCTCGGGACACTTCTAGCCGGTGTAGGGGCCCCAAAGACTAGCATGGGGCGCTCCTGACCATATTGGACATCCCGGATGATTCCACATCAGTGTTCGTTTCCCGATCACTGGTTTTCAGGAGAAAATGTATTGGATGGTGCGACGGGCCCCTTGTACGGATTTTGGGGGTGCAAAAAGATATGTTTGCACCCCCATGTTTTTCGATGGGGGTGCAGCTGCACCCCCTGCACCCCCTATTCCGCCGCCACTGGTGGAATTGCAAGTGTCAGTATAAGCTTCCTGCCAGCGCCGGACCAGAGTTTAAACATGCAGGCTGAATTTTAGCATTTATCTTTTAAATTTTTAAACCGTTGAGCTTCTTAGAAGTTGTATGAGCTGTTCAGCTCCTTTTTTGTCCATCACAGCGGGCTTGTATGTCATTTGTCAACCAAAATATCGAATTAAAAACTTTTTATTTGGTCTGGTTACCTCGCCAACTTCTTAACTGAATCGTTTAGTAGCTTTTGATTGGGCACTGCCCACGTTGTCTGTCTAGCTTTTCGTGTCATAGACACTGTCTAATGTCTATGACACGAGAAGAGGCTGCTGACATCGTTTGTCGCGGTTGGATAATATCAATCCACGTCCCAGTGTGGCTGCTCGATCGCACTTTCCCTGGCCCACCTCTCCCACCAGGCTAGACTTTGCCCGGCACAGCCGTCGCCTCAGTGCCTCGGGCGGTGACCCGTTCACAGGGGCTCACAATACGTATGGTACCGTGGCTCTCAAACCAATACAGAACAGTGAAACGCAAAGGCTCACTTTCCATATAAGGCGAACGGCTGATTCTAGCGCCGGGGCTTCATTCATGCTAAGGCGCCCAATCACAGCGCCGCATTTCAGTTAGTGTCGGGCGCAAAAGCTACTATGCTCCGCCCCTCCATCACGTGACCCTGCCCTCACGTGGCCTCAGTCACGTGGTGTTTCCACTTCTTGGCGCATGGCGGCGCTAGTCTCGCAGGGGCGGTGGTAGCTTACTCCCCCGCCGTCCGGGGGTGATGGGTAGCAACTGCTGGTGACTGTACCTACTAAATGTTTCAACTTTCAGCGCTGACGCTTGAAGGTGCATGACGTTTCAATTTTCCTATCTACCATCCATCGAAATGTAGGGATGCGGTGCTATCATATGTAAATGCTTGATATGCACTGTCACCCTCCGCATCGTAACTTCTTTTTAAACAGGTCGTCTCCCCCCAATGTCTAATCACGCTATCTACCAAGCTACTAGGGTTGACTATTAAGTAATGGAAGTGCCTTAAGCAATTAAACGGGTTTGCACGTGCACACATTATTTAGGCGTCATTTCATGCGCCGATCTTTTTTCTATCCAATGGTGAAGACCACATGTCCCTAGCTACTTTTTGCTATAAGCTATCGTCGTTTTCCCAAGAGACCACCCGAACCTGTGGCGCACCACCTGGCAATGGCCAAAGCCGCGCGCCAGCGCCGAGTGCAAGGTCATTAGAACTCAGTTTATCGTAGGGAAAAGGTCTACCAAGATCAGAAAATTTCTTTTCTAAGTGTATGGAGCGACGCAGCCTCCCCACAGACGACATGTCGGTGGTTTCATCGGTTTGAGAAAGAAAGCGCCGATCAGTCTTCTGGCGGCGCAGGAGTGGGTCAAGACGAGGCTGGAATGGTGTGTGATGCTTGAAGGCGATTATGTGGAGAAGTGTATGCTGTCATTTATCGTGCCAATGTGTATTGTTATGATGAAAATATAGAAATTGTCCATTGTGTAGTCATAACAATAAGCCAATAAGCTCTGATGACCTCGCGCTGGCGCTTGGCGCGCGATTTTGGCCATTGCCAGACTCCTTTTTCATGGTGCGCCGCAGGTTCGGGTGGTCTCTTGGGAAAACGACGATATCTTGGAGCAAAAAGTAGCTAAGGACATGTGGTCTTCACCATTGGATAGAAAAAACATCGGCGCATGAAATGACACCAAAAAAACATGTGCACGTGCAAAACCGTTTAATTGCTTAAAGGGACCCTCCCACCTTAACATTAGATTTGAGTTGAGATAGCCAAAATGGGGTCCCTGGCTCACAATTACCGGTTTCGGCACTCACAACATCGAGAAATGCCTTAAATCGGAAATATTGAATTTCAAAATTGCAGCATTTTGATTCAGAGGGGCTAATGCTTAGGAATACCCCTCTGAATGTGTGACGTCAGCGCAAATATCTTACGATTTTTTTAATGTTTGACTAAAACGTTTTGTAGCACGCGGTGGTATATGCTATTTGCGCGCAACATCTGCCGCAAACGCCGCACTTCTAAAATAAAGTCGCTAGAAACAGCGGAGATCCCAAAAAAAAGTAAACAAAAGTAAAAGTCTAATATCTTGAAAACCGGTGAATATTTTTCGGTGAAATTTGGTAGATATTCGTTTTCGCTCTTTCTGAACCGAGCGACATCACTTTCATGCCAATTCATAAACTTTTTCGAAGGTGGGAGGGTCCCTTTAAGGCACTTCCATTACTTAATAGTCAACCCTAGTATTATACATGAGCCCGTTACAAACTCATCATAACCTGGCCAACGGCATGAAACATATTTACGATATCTGAGAAGACTTGTATCGCGCTAAGTAATAATTCTGGAATCAAACACTCATTCCTGATAAGCTCGTTACATACTGATGCATTGAAAATATGTCAATATATTGCTTCACGCACTAAAGAAGTATAAAAGCGCGTTTTGGTATTCAACTGATGTCCGACTTGCACTATACATGAACTTCTTAGCAAACATTCACTTCCTTAGCCCGCGAATGACTGGGTGGGGGGTGGGCGGCTCTATAGAGCCCCCCTCCCGTTTTTTTGGAAATATCTCCCTCCCGTTTTTCGGAAATATCTTCTAAACCATTTGACGAATCAACACGATACTTGCGGTACCCTCGGTAACATCTGCATTATTGTGAAATTTTACAACTATATATTTTTCAAAACCATTTTTAGTACGTTTTAGACTTCGTACCGCAATATTAATGGCACCATCGTGTTTACGAGCTCAAACTGCGTCTGATAGGCACCTTTTTTGTTGAGAAATTTCATTTTCAAAATTTGACCTTTTCTGGGCTGAAAGTGACCTGACCTCCAGTAAATTCAGCTGAAAATGACCTCAAATGACACAGGCGACATTTTTTCGAAATCTGTGGGTAAAATGGACCATAAAACATGCGTCACATGACCGATACATGATATTCAATGTTCGTGACCTAGGATGACCTGGCCTTGACCAGAAAAAAAAATCGAAATCAAAACTAGGTACGCTCAGGGTATCTAAGGCATACGTGTATATCAAGGAGCGCGTAAGCCAAAAATGAGCCTGGTCGGTCTTGTTAGCCGGTGGCCAGAGCCTAAATTGTGAACAAGCAAAAAAGCTGATAATTTTTACTTTGACCTGACTTGTGACGTCATCGGTGACCTCGAGGTTAATGAAAATAAGTTTCGCTGGACAGTTTTCCAGGGCTATCAGACGCCGTTTGAATTTTTGACGATCGGCCCAGTAGTTTCGGAGATAGGAGGGGGAGAGCCCCTCCCACCGTCAATCGCGTTATGGAAAATACCCTAGTCAACTTGCCAGTCCCAATCTCTAAATATGTCAAGGATTGCCAATACCACGCAGTATCAAGGAAGCGAGGAAAGTTAACGAATGTGCCACGCCAGCAGCCCGATAGCTTTGCCATTGGGGTGGACGACGCTTATTCGATAAAATGTTTGATCTAAGTTTTCCTTAGTTCAGCCTTTGAGTCAGCAGAGCTGACGCCTTACAAAACTAGCTCAGATTTTCCCGTCGCTCAGCCGAATGTAGGAACTGGAGACTGGAAAATTATGAGTGAATAAAGTAAACTCAAACTAAAAAGAGGGCTGTGTGCTGCTCCTAAACACTTAGAATTTGAGTAACGCTGAAACATGAAGTATATTAGATACGTTTCCGGGATACATTTTCCTTCAATTATTGAATGTGATGTATAGGTAAGCCAAGCTTGCTGATTGCTGCTTTGCTTCAACTTTTGACTGCAAACAGGGTGGTGTAGCAATACTAGCATTCAGTCATTCTGCCTAAACTTAAGCATACTCTCAATTTGTATGTAAATTGTAAACGGCACCGCCCTTATCATTCACGCAAAGAAGGTGTGTTCATTTCAATGAAGGCCAGTGGACTCCAACAAGGCAACTGTATGCCAATACAGTTACCCATATACCCCATACAAAGCATACCCACTTTCACATGTCGACAACTCATCAAACTGAGTATCACGGGCAGCAGAAAATGGCAATGAGTGCAACAGCGTTGCTCATAACTAAAAAAGTGCCCGGGAAAGCAACGTTAAACCGCATAACGTTATATTACACTTTTATTCAGTAGCACAATAGCAAAAATATTCAGCGATTTTGTATATCAAAACGTCGCCCTAACAAAAATAAATGCACGATTACAACCCGAGCGCATAACAGAACCCGAGAAAACTCGCTCCCAAAATCAATACATACCATGCACACTTTCTCAACGAAATATATTGATGGTGCTCTTTGAGCCCGTCAATGCTTTGCAGTGCGCTGATTACATCTCTCACAGTAGAAATGTCACGGATAAGCCACGGATAAGTCGCAGTATACTTACAGTGCATATCGACACGCTTTGCAAGGTTGCGTTGGGTCAGCTTTGACGATAACCACGGATGAAAACTAGATGGCACTTCCATTGACTAATCCTATAACCCTATTCCTGGCGGGGGGGGGGGCCTCAGGAGCCCCCCCCCTGAGGTTTTTTGGTTATTTCTCCCAAACGCGTTGAGCTAGGAAGCTCAAATTTTCTGACTTTTCCTAAAAGGCTTCTACGCAACATGTCTGAAAATTTTGAGTTGATCTGACCTCAGGTCAGTTCACCAGAGGCGGTTTGGTGACCCTACCTCAGAAAAGTTTGCAATCACGCCAGAGCTAGAGTTTTTGATCGATCAATTTCTTCTCTTCAGGGTTTAGTTAGGGTACCAGTATGTGCAATTTGTATATCTCGGAATTTTGATATCGGTGACCTAAGGTCAGGTCAATTTCGCGACCTCCCCATTATAAGTCAATGGGGGAAAAATCAACTCCCTGTTTTTACCACTAAAACGGGTCGGAATGGCCCCATATACCATACATGACTTCATATACGATCAACCTTCACTACCTTGAGGTCTGTTTTGCTGTTGGGCAGCTGTGAGGTCATGTGACGTCATCAAAGGTCACCAAAGGTTTTTGGCCAATA
The DNA here is from genome assembly GCF_019059575.1 of Amphibalanus amphitrite. NCBI lineage: Eukaryota > Metazoa > Arthropoda > Thecostraca > Balanomorpha > Balanidae > Amphibalanus > Amphibalanus amphitrite. The sequence continues at coordinate 622,951 of NW_024881690.1, forward strand.
ACTCCGTACAGGAACAAGATACAGACGCGTGGATAGTCTCATTGTGTTCAGCTCGTCAAGACGCATCGAATGATATACATGATGACCTCGAGGTCACGTGACCTGAGGTCAACCTTTGACCTTGACCTTTCGAGGTCAACATATATATCATTCGATGCGGATTGACGAGAGGATCACGATGATGCCCTTAGTTTGTTCTTATCTTGACTAATTCGAAAGTTATTCGAGAAAAACTCTCTCCATATCTAGCGCCGCCATTTTGACTTTTTCGACCCCTGTGACGTCATCTTTGACCTGACCTGAAAATGACCTTTGTAAAAATTGTAGATCTTGGCCGTGCGTATCCGATCCCGTTTACCGCTTGTCGCTATCTTGCTTCGTTCTCGAGATCTCAGGGGGGGGGCCGAATCGCCCCCCCCCCCGCCAGTTTCTTGTCCCGGCGGAGCCCGCCAGGAATAGGGTTAAGGAATACATATTGCACTTATTCAACTCCAACAACATAATGGAATCCCATGATATGCAAAAGTCTCATTTACTAATAGGCATTTTATAACATACGAGTATTTCATTCATTGCTTATGATTGTCGATTTTTGGGGGTCTTGTTGCAGGACACACATAAATCAGACTATGAGAGTTCAACTGTAACTGAAATAAGTAATATTATTAAGTGCTCGAGCGAGGAACATATTGAATATAATTAGATAAATAAATGAAGTTGACCTTTTGGCTTTTCCTCAACACCAAAAATGTAAAAATATATTATTCGTTTTTTTACATATTTGATGTCGAAGAAAAGGTCAGCTTCTTTTATTTATCTAATTGTGACTGAAATTAGTCTCGATTTACTAGCTAACCTCGCAATACAATATTTTAAACACAAATTTTGCAACACATGCCTATGTACTTCCAAGACTCACATCGTACATCCATCTCAAGCCCAGCACTCTTCTACATATGATTGCAAGCGATTTCTTTAGAAATTCAGAGACACAAAATATACATGGATCTCCCATTAAGCTCGTTACTCCATCAGCGCCGGCCGTTGGTCGTCATTTCATCAGCCCGTTGTAGTTCCGCCATCAGTCGCCGCTCACAGGCGTCCTACTGTGGTAGGTGCTTGGCGAAGGCCTCGTCCAGAACCTGCACAGTGAAGTCGACGTCCGCCTCCGTGATGCACATCGGCGGCTTGATGCGAAGCACCTGAAAGGGAAGGGATAAATTGATGGTCGAGAGCATTTGTTTTTTTTTTTGTTTAAAAAAAGAGCATTTGTTTTCTAACCATAGCCAAATTCAAGCTTTCCTTGAACCGGGAGCAGCGCCAGAGCATGGCCCTATAATCCCTATAATAAAGAAAACTATAATCCAAAACCTTCTAATGCCATGCTTTTTTTCCATTTTCATGCTGCACATACGCAAAACAAAGGAGAAGAAAGACCACTAACTTGTTTCCAGTAACAGTTCCACCCTGCCTCGGTCGAAATTGCCCATTTATTATATCCATCAACAAAGTTCGCCCGAGACTGGCTCGACAGCCCTGTTGTTAACTCACGTTTCCGAAGTGTCCTCCCTTGCCGATGAGCAGGCCGCAGTCCTTGGTGTGCTCCCAGACGTCTGCTACGGCGGCGGCGGCGAGTGGCGCGCGAGTCTCGCGGTCCTCCACCAGCTCCACACCCAGCATCAGCCCCTTGCCACGCACGTCCCCCACGCAGCGGTGCTTGTCCCGCAGCGCGGCCAGGCCGCTGAGCAGGCGCGCGCCTGTGCGGCGGGCCACCTCCTGACAGCCGTCCTCCTCCAGAGCCTGCCGGCAGCCGAAGCGCAGATCAACTTATTGGATCGTCGTCATCGACACAGTCGTAAAGTATTTGGATATACTTGTTCTTCGTCAATCAGAGACAAGTCCCCGTTCCTATAGTTAAACGTGTCCCCACTCACCTCGCTGTCAAGTCAACAATGCCTCCGCATCAGCACAGTGCGAGATGTGAACTAGCATCTAGCCACAAGTGTGATACGCGGCAGTCTGGTGACCCAACTCACATCCAGCACGGCGATTCCCACGGCGGATGAGATGGGCCCTCCTCCGTATGTGTTGAAGTGCAGCGCCTCAGACATCCTGGCCGAAACCTACCGACAGAGATGGCGTGGAACTAGTCAGTAAAGGTTTATGACGTATCAGACATACCTGAACTCAGTTACGCTCAGAATAGCAATGGTGTTTCAAGTCAGCTCGAGGGAAAGGGCCAAGGGGTGTCCTGTCTGATCTTTACATGACGGACGAGTTTAGACTTCGCGGGAGGAAGACTAACTTGCAGCATCAGAAGATGTTGCAAGACAAGGATAACTATAGTGGGAGGAGAAGACTGCTGAATGTGCAGCAGCGCTAAGACAGACGCCAGTCGGAAAAGGAGAGGTAGCGATGTTAGGAGATGTTGCAGGGCCAGGAAAGGCAGCACGATCTCCAAATTCCCACCTCTTTTGTGGTGACGACGGCCGCTAGCGGGAAACCGTTGCCGATGCCCTTGGCCATGGTGACGATGTCGGGCTTGACACCGTGGGCCTCGAAGCCCCAGAAGTGCTCGCCGGTACGGCCAAAGCCCGTCTGCACCTGTTGAGAACGATGAAGGCCATACACACATGGCTCAGCATACGGACACCAGCCAGAGCTCGAAACAGAATATTCATCAGAATGTGGTGGCGAATCACTTTGGTTTTGAGCGTGGCACTGATGGCAATGCATCGTACGGCACTTCATGACTTCAGTGTCATTATGCTTTACTGATAAAATATGATAAACAGGAAATATACTGAAGCAGCGTAGCCATTTCTATAGGTATCATGTCTTGATCGAACTCGTCTACGTCAACTGCGGTTCCAGACAATTGGTTGCTTAGAAAACCATTCCTGCCCTCATCCAACCCCGCGCGCTTAGCCAACAGCCTGCCGCAGCCCTACCTCGTCCATGACCAGGATTCCGCCGTGGTCCCGGATCAGGGCCTCTGCTTTCTTCATGTAGCCCTTAGGGAACTGAACGGTGCCGCCAACTCCCTGTCGAAATAGAGGGCCGGCGTCAGACAGGCCACTCACAGGCCACAGTCAATTGTTGAGCAGTCCTAAACTAGCTGAAAAACACTGTAGCAGCGCGCAATTATCGCTCGTTTCAGCAAGAATAGTTGATTGTCTTCGCGCTAGAAGGAAATCAGCTTTATTTAATTGTTTGTTCCTAACAAACGATCCTGTCGTGTCTCTACACCATTAGTATGGACCTTTGACCTTTCTTCATTTCATACAGGTTTATCTCCTGCTTCGTCACCTGGATGCTCTCGGCGAAGAGTGCGGCCACGCGGCCCTTTGGACACGAGTAGCGCAGCGTCTCTGCCAGCTGGTCGGCGTACTTCTGGGCAGCGTCACACTGTCCCGGCTGACAGTCGCAGTGGCGGGTGGTCTGGACGGCAGAGTCGCGGCACGCGCTGCCGCCCCACAGGCCGCGGTACGGGTCCGGGTTCATCGCCTGCGGGGGGGGGGCAGAGGTCAGGACGAACACCACATACTTGAGACTGGTGCAGAAGTCGGCGTTCAGCTCGCACATAGCCTGGGCTAAACAAAAGTTCATTTTCAGTACAGTTAACTTGGTTACTCTCCATAATAAGCTCGCGTTTTGACACCCACGATATTGGCACTGAATGAAGAAATGCTTACGCAACACTCAACAGTGTACATGGGACAGAAGGGGACATACGTTACTCACGTGATGCACGCCGAACATGTGCGGCACGTTGAACTTCCAGGTGTTGTGCGCCGTCAGCGCCATGCAGTTGGGGCCCATGCCGTGGTAGCAGTTCCGCAGCGAGACGATGTCAAAGTTGCCAGTGCTGAGGCGCGCCAGCATCACGGCCAGGTCATTAGCCTCCGAGCCACTGTTGACCAGGTGCACTACCTGTGCGCACACCGTGCGTCGGAGGGTCAGGTCACATGGTTTGTCGGAAGGTCATATGCACACACAGCATGCGTCGGAAGGTCATATGCACACGCGGTGCGTCGGAAGGTCATATGCACACATGGTGCGTCGGAAGGTCACGTCATGCACGCATGGTGCGTCGGAAGGTCAGGTCATGCACGCGGTGCGTCGGAGGGTCAGGTCGACCTGTACACGCGGTGCGTCGGAAGGTCAGGTCATGCACACACGGTTTGTCGGAAGGTCAGGTCATCCACACGCGGTGCGTCGGAAGGTCACGTCATGTACACATAAATGAAATGCACCATACGATAGCCGATGCCGAGCCAATTCCATAAACCTATCGTTTATCAAATCGGTTGATGGCCTTGTTTTTAATCATGTGTTTTTGTTTTAATTGACGGTTTGAGCCAGAACTTCGTGAAACATAGACAAATTTTGCTTCTCCCGTTTAAAGATTGGTACCGTAAGAACAATATCTAATGAAAATGGGTTCATTTTTTTTTAGAGTCGTCATGTCTAAGACACTGCCGAGAATATTGTGTCGGTGTTATGGTGTCGTAGTGTTACAACATCAATATAGTCGAAAATAGACCTTACACCTGACCTTAAAAGCCAGTCAATCAAACAAGACAAATCTTTAACGAATCAATCTCTTCAAAAACACTAAAACTTGTTTTTTTCGCTGGAGTCTATACCTCATTTAGGAGTGATACGGCATGCTTCCGCGGTCATATCAATTATCAACACTCGTCTCTCCATCTGTGCTACCGCCTAATGCAGCGTTACGAAAAAATATGGAGGATGCAGAGGGGGGGGGGAGCGAGGGAGGGTGGCGTGTTCGGCTCCAGCCCGACCATCTTGAACATCTTGAACTATAACGCGTAACTATCCTGACAGAAGCGAAAAAAACAGTAGTTCCTTTTCATCAATTGCCTTATTATGACCTTACATGGGTGACTCAGTCAGCAGCCGCTCTTTCTCAGAACCACAAAAAAATATTGATGCCATGTCGTGGCAGCATTATCTTCGATGTACAGTCTGTCTTAAAAGTACCGCGCAAAGTGACGGTGGATCAATCAAGCCTGACCGAGGAAGGGCCTGCTATAATTTGCAAATCACCGAACCAATTGACCTGGGGAATGGACGAGGATGTAAATTGCTTCGGTGACTTAAATTTAGCAGGCCCTTCCTCGGTCAGGCTTGATTGATCCACCGTCACTTTGCGCGGTACTTTTAAGACAGACTGTACATACATTCCACGACCTTTCAGGATGCCATCATAATCGCGGGTGTGTCAAAAAGATAAGGTCTAAGTAAGGTCTTACACACGTTCAAAAGCTCATGTAAGACGGTTCGTTGACCTCAAAATATCGCCAACAAAGCATTAGATACAGTTCAATGCTGTAATGCAGTGAGTCCTGCATGACAATGCAATACACATCAACACTAATTATAATGCATTATGACGAGGTATGTGCCTAAAGAGTCCAACTTCCACCATTTCGGCCCATACCCAGAACAGGTAGGCCATGAGACCCCGCCGAACAGACACCACGGTATCACGACACTCCTAGGAAAAACAAACTCCTACCAATTCACGCGTGTTTGCTTAGTAGACTTTCGGTCGCTGGGGGATACTGAAATCCTTCTCCTCCACGCCGCAACCCCCCTCCGGGCTGGACAGGCAACTTTATCTCATGCGGGCTGCTCCCTTGGAGCGGCACCGCTGCTCCTGAGGGAGCGCACCCCGTAGCCGGGTGCAGTGAGTGCCTTGGGGCTGGGTGGCCTGTCTTCTGGACGGGCTCAGCCCCGGCGACTCACTAGGGTGCCTGCCCAGACCAATGTCTCCCCCTAATTCCTATCATCCTTCCGGCTCTGCAATGGTCTTGTCGACCGAAAGGGCCTAACCCAACAAAACAAACAAACAAACAATCGGTCGCTGGGAGCGATCGCAGGTATTTGAGACTAGCGATGGGTTCGCAAGCAAAGCACTTTGTAGGATAACGGACCGAATCGATGCATAGAACCACGGACCGGACCGATACAATCCGCCTGTATTGAGGAGCTCAAAACAAAGGAGCACTGCATAATCTATGAGCCAATCGACACCGCCAATGCTCCGAAAAATACATAGCTATCGACTCTGACGTCGGTTTTCGCGGCATTGTTTTCTTTGTTGGTGCTGTCGTTACGCGGCAGACCAAAGACGCAACAGACCCAATTCGTTTCACCGGCATTCCGCCGTTTGTCCGTTGATATTGTTGGGCTTAACGACATTGTACTTCTTTGATACCTTTATTGATAATTTCCCCCTCCCCCCCAAAAAAAAAAACTAGGCACCTCAATGGACAATAAGTATTGATCCTGTCCATCATTCTGCTTTTTGCACCAGGGAGCGTATGAAGATGATGTCGTCTTACCTTCCGTCCGTTCTGTCACTTACCCTAATTGAGCTAGAGCTTCGCTCTAGTTTCGTATAGCTTCGCGAAAGCTCCGGTGGAACCCGCTCTCCTTAGGTTAACGACTTACTTTTTAGGTGACAGAGTATGGAGCTTGTATTGCGATACGATTGCGTATTGCGAAATGCGAGCTTCTAGACATCATTTTATTACGATGGCGGTTTATTTCATTTATTCTTGATTACGCTTTTATCTTGTATGAATACAACTGTTGTCTTTTTACAAGGAAGGAGGGTATAGTAAATGCAGTGACCGCTGTTTTCGAACCTGTAAGTGGCTGGGTAATAAGAAATGTTGCCGCGGGAACCTACAGGTAAACAGACGGGCTGGTATTGGGATGGTCACTGCTTGCCTGTCGGCAGGTGGGACGGCTGGGTGGCCAGCAGCTGCCTATACCTGCAGGTCACTGGGCTGCTGCTGGCTGCTGCTGCTGGAACCCTACCTGCAGGTGGTCGAGTAGTGTTGGCAACTGCTGATGGAACCCTACCTGCAGATGGTTGAGAAGTGCTGGCAACTGCTGATGGAACCCTACCTGCAGATGGTTGAGAAGTGCTGGCAACTGCTGATGGAACCCTACCTGCAGGTGGTCGAGTAGTGTTGGCAACTGCTGATGGAACCCTACCTGCAGGTGGTCGAGTAGTGTTGGCAACTGCTGATGGAACCCTACCTGCAGATGGTCAAGTAGTGTTGGCAACTGCTGATGGAACCCTACCTGCAGGTGGTCGAGTAGTGTTAGCAACTGCTGATGGAACCCTACCTGCAGGTGGTCGAGTAGTGTTAGCAACTGCTGATGGAACCCTACCTGCAGGTGGGAGAGCAGGGTGGCCAGCAGCTGCCTACCTGCAGGTCACTGAGTATAGTGCTGGCTGCTGGCTGGTGGCTGCAGATGGAACAGAAGGTCACCTGCTGGGGCCTTACCTGCAGGTGGGAGGGTGGCGTAGCCAGCAGCCCCTCGGTGTACTCGTGGTGTACACCCACTGTACCTGCAGGTGGGAGGGCAGAGTGGCCAGCAGTCGCTCCGTGTATTCGTGGATCTGCGGGTGCAGGTAGATGTTGGTCGTATGCCACAGACGGGACATCTGGCGATGTGCAGCCTCAGTCACCTTCCTGAGGGGGACAGGGAAAGTGTCACTGACAGTGGGTGACAGTGTCGGTACTGACAGATATAACAGTGTCGGTACTGACAGATATAACAGTGTCGGTATACTGACGGGTGACAGTTGTAACAGTGTCGATACTGAGGGGTGATCTTGGCGACAGTGTCGATACTAAGGGGAAATGTTGGTGACAGTAGTGACAGTGTCGGTACTGACTGATGACAGTGTCGGTACTAACGGGGTCGGCAGTGTCGGTATATTGACGGGTGGCAGTGGACGCTGACGGGGACAGTGGTGACAGTGTCAGTCCTGACAAATGTGACAGTGTCTGTATACTGACGAGTGACAGTCGTGAGTCTATACTGACGGGTGACAGTGTCTGTATACTGACGAGTGACCGTGTCGGTACTGACAAATGTAACAGTGTCGGTATACTGACGGGTGACAGTCGTGAGTCTATACTGACGGGTGACAGTGGTGACAGGACAGTGTCTGTATACTGACGGATGACAATGTCCGATGCTGACAGTGACAGTGTAAGTACTGGCGGGTGACCGTATCGGTATACTGACGGGTGACAGTGACCGATGCTGACGGTCACGATGCCACCGAACATGTCCAGGTAGCGCCGCCCGGTGTGGTCAAACAGCCACTGCATGTGCCCCTGGTGGATGATCACCGGCTGCCGGTAGTAGCTGAGCAGTGAGGGGCTCAGGTTGTGCAGCCGCACGTGACTGATGACCGTCGGGTCGGGACCCTGCCGGACAGGGGTCAGGGGTCAGCGACTCAGCGGCTAGGGGTTAGAGGTCAAAAATAAAAGGTCAGGGCAGCTTAGGTCGGTGGTCAGAGGTTAGATTAGAATTCAGAAGTCAGAGGGCAGAAGTCAGAGGTTAGATATTTGAGGTGAGAGGTAATGAGTAACATGTCAGGGTCATAGGTTAGATGTCACAGGTCGAAGGCTAGTGTTCAGACTTCAGAGGGTATATGTAGGCAAGAAGTTAGAGGGCCAGACATCGTTGGTCAGAGGTCAGAGGCTATTGGGCACGGGTCAAAGATCAGAAGATAGAGGCAGAGTTCAGAAGTCACAAGGCCAAAGATCGGGTACAGGGGGTTAGAGAACTTGAGGTCTTGGCGCGGAGTCTGTCCCAGTCCACTCCACATCTCAGACGTTCAAGCCGGCGCGGTGTTGCGAGTACACCAGCATCCTACTTTTAGACATTTGATTGCCTTATATTTGGAAAATCACTCATCAATTGTGCAATTAGAATGCAATGTGCTCGCGGAAGCGATCAGAGGCTGTGCTATAAGCTTACAGGGGATATTAGGCATTTAGAGCAGATTGGCTGTGATCGTCTGAGATTAAGCCGAGACCGGAGAGGAATCGCCGATGTTTAATTCCGTTCAGACCCCGACCACTCGCCCTAACCGGTCATGACCTGGGTGCCACTGACTGACCAGCGTGACAAGTGTGTGGCTGCTCGTATGAGACTCTTTCATACCTTGTACGGCTCAGGCACAAAGTCGCAGGGCGGCATCTCTGGCGCAGCCGTGGCCAACGCTCGGACGCGGCCTGTTGAACACAGGAACTGTCATCGGGAGCTGGTCGCAATGTCAAGGTGCATTGTCATCAACCGACGTTTTAGATATTCACGTCAGTTGTTATAACCGGCAATGTGTCATAGCATGGCAACGCATTTTAGGTTACATTTACTAATAAGTGGATTGGTATTGGTATGGCGCCCCTTTGCTGTCGTCAACAGCTACAATTCTAATTCTAAGCTAAGCGCACTAGCAACTGATTAGGTGTATTCCGATGCGCCCAGCAGCGCTGTAATTCTTCAGTTCTTACCTTGAGGGCCATCTCCGACGGCAGGCGCTGACAGAGAGCGTTTGCTGAAAACGACAGAAATAATATGTGGTTAGAATGATCATGCACTGACAGCTGACAGCCAACTCACAGAACAACAAGCATACCATACTCAGTGCAATGGCTAAGTGAAGAAAAAGTAAGGTAGCTTGGTCCCGTCTTCCTAGAAGTCAGAGCGAATTACCAGCAATTGTTTGCGCCTTTTATAAAATATCCCTACGAACTAATCTCAAACAGGCATAATGGTGCACATCTATTCTACTTGTAGCATGACGACGTTTTTCTATTCATTTTGCCAATAATTCCATCCATCTTTCAAGCAAACCATGCTATTATATTCATTTTGTCTCCCACTGGGAGTACAACAATCGCGATTATCCACCGACCGTCGAAGTGAACCACTGTCGGGTAACCGCAATGCCCGTCCAAAAGACGAACGGTACTTGGATTCGATCTCGGGTCCTACTGATTTCAGAACAAGTAGTGAGTCACTGGCACTACGAACATCGCTAATAAAGATTTATATTGCTAATTGTTTTGTCAATGAGCAGCCTTCCTTAAACACCAATCAAATGATAATGTCTTGGTAGCTATATCCTAAGCCTTAGGTTGACCATGGGCTCTATAAGTGCATAGGTAAAGATTTAGGTCGCTGAATGGTGACAAAATTATCATGTACCTATAATCTTATACTATTATGACTACGAGTATATGCATTACATAATTTACATTTTGCCCCGTAATCCAGTTGCGAGAATATGATGCTCGAATTGTATATGAAACTGAACACCCTTCTGAGCCCAGGTGAATAATATGAATATACCTAAGCCTATGTATAACTCACCTCCAGACAGAATAATTATTTTGGTACGAGTATATACTTGACCCGATATTCTCATGGGTCACATTTCTCATTGATTTCTTAATGTTCATGATTTGTAAACAGTCCATAGCACTTTGAATGAGGGCACATTGTCGTCTAGCATTACTTTGCCCCGATTTCCCAAAGTTGACCTATCTTGAAGCCTTCGCCTGGTCTGTCAGAAATTCTGTCGTCGTAAAGAGCACAAGTTCAGATTAGCTGAAGCACCGCCTGATAAACAGGGTCGTCCATCAAACCTGAGCCCACACGGCACACCATCGCTCGCGAGAACTCAGTATAGGCTGGTTTACAGGAAGAGGGATCGCCGCATATCGATTTTGCTACTGAATTGATCCGTAGCCTTTAACCCGCGCGGAGCTGGGGGGGGGTAAATTTTACCCCCTCGCAAATTTTTGCAATATCTCAAAAACGGCGGCGCGTAGCGCCGCCAAACTTTTAGTACCTTTTCCCGTACATCAATTTGACACGTTCCCTGAAAATTTGAGCGAAATCCTTCGGAAATTTTTTGAGAAATTGACGTTTTAGTGACGTCATGTTCGCCATTTTCGCCTCAAAAACGGTAAAATTTCAAACGCCGCTAACATCTTCATTTTTAAGGAAATCATGACGTAACAAAAAAGGTTATACGTGATTCTACTTTGTCTATCAAATTGCTATCTCGTTTTTTTTAATTTTTGATTTTGGCCCAATTTTTTTTCAAAAAACTGACTTTTTTGGGAAAATAATTATAAAATCCAAAATTTTGCGTGTATCGAAGAAACCGGAATCTATGTCAGCGAAGTGGTCCATGTGCACCTACATACCAATTTTTAGAAGAATCGGTTCAAAAATGTGGAAACTATTCAAAATTTTATGACGTCACGACAAACAAATTTTTTGAAAAATGATTTTTTTGAAGTTCTAGACCTCGTACGGAAACAAAATAGCACCATGCGATTCACCATGAAAAACTGCATCAGATAGACACCTTTTTAGGCCTTAACCCTATTCCTGGCGGGCTCCGCCGGGACAAGAAACTGGCGGGGGGGGCCGATTCGGCCCCCCCTTCAGATCTCAAAAACTACACATCGCAGCGACAAACGGTAAACGGCATCGGATACGCACGGTCAAGATCTACAATTTTTACTCAGGTCATTTTCAGGTCAGGTCAAAGATGACGTCACAGGGGTCGAAAAGTCAAAATGGCGGCGCTAGATATGGAGAGAGTTTTTCTCGAATAACTTTCGAATTAGTCAAGCTAGGAACAAACTAAGGGCATCATCGTGATCCTCTCGTCAATCCGCATCGAATGATATATATGTTGACCTCGAAAGGTCAAGGTCAAAGGTTGACCTCAGGTCACGTGACTTCGAGGTCATCATGTATATCATTCGATGCGTCTTGACGAGCTGAACACAATGAGACCATCCACGCGTCTGTATCTTGTTCCTGTACGGAGTTATTGGCCAAAAACCTTTGGTGACCTTTGATGACGTCACATGACCTCACAGCTGCCCAACAGCAAAACAGACCTCAAGGTAGTAAAGGTTGATCGTATATGAAGTCATGTATGGTATATGGGGCCATTCCGACCCGTTTTAGTGGTAAAAACAGGGAGTTGATTTTTCCCCCATTGACTTATAATGGGGAGGTCGCGAAACTGACCTGACCTTAGGTCACCGATATCAAAACTCCGAGATAAACAAATTGCACATACTGGTACCCTAACTAAAGCCTGAAGAGAAGAAATTGATCGGTCAAAAACTCTAGCTCTGGCGTGATTGCAAACTTTTCTGAGGTAGGGTCACCAAACCGCCTCTGGTGACCTGACCTGAGGTCAGATCAACTCAAAATTTTCAGACATGTTGCGTAGAAGCCTTTTAGGAAAAGTCAGAAAATTTGAGCTTCCTAGCTCAACGCGTTTGGGAGAAATAACCAAAAAACCTCAGGGGGGCTCCTGAGGCCCCCCCCCCCCGCCAGGAATAGGGTTAACAACCAACTTCAAAATTTGACCTCACTTGACCTGATCTTGACCTGACCTCGACCTGAAATTTATCCAGATGTGGTCCATATCACCTACTGAGTGTGCCTATTGAATTCTATGAATAAAATGACCCATAAAACATGTGTCGCACATGCCCTCTTCTACATTTTGTTTTTGGTGACCTGACCTGACCTGACCTTGACCTTGACTTCTGAATGATATTGTATGCAAGGAATGTTGTCTTGGTAGCGTAAGAACACGTTTTGGGCAATCAGTCTCAGTCCATGACTCCATTCTTCGGCAACTCCGGTGCAAGCTGCCGACACTTGCTACAAACTTGAGCAAGTATCCAATATATCCAAGTATCCAATACATATATGTTGAATACCAAATCAATCTATGTGCTAGCATTTGCATGTATGATATGGCAATTACAATAGCTCTAGTCACCTGCACACACCACTTTTCCTTCACGGCGAGCGAACTTCTCCGGGAGCATGACGGCAGTGCAGTGCCTGCAGGAGCATCTTAGTTACGTGTTTTATGTTTCACGGAATTCATGTACCTATAATATAAGTCGTTAAATACTTTGGTTATCGTAAAGGGCAGTAATTTAGAGCGAAAGCGAGGGCGAAGCGAGACTTGACTTTGCGCCCAATAAGCGCAACTGGTACGTTCACATGATCGAATAGTCCAACCAAAGGGTAAACAACATGTTTATGAGAAAAAAAACGTCAGCAGCTTTTGTTCACTAGGATGTTTAAAAAATACATTTATGATTTAATAAAAAAAAACAATGCATTGATATTATTTTCCCTACGTCACGGCAGCGAGCCTTCGGATCCCGCTCCAATATCCAACGCGAACATGACCGGATCAGGATCGGTATACAGCGTCGTCACAGGCCGATTATGTGAAAACTATCAATATCATCAAAATGTTGAGCCCGAAGCAATTATTTTAACGTTTCTTGGTTCTGATCAGGAACTGATGAAGAGCAACGTCAAAATAAAATTATGATTGTAAAACTGTAACATGTCTTTTTTACAATATATTTCAAGCAAAGCCAATCTAACATGCCTTTTTCGCGATGCATACTCACAGTATCCTGCTGGATTTCGCCAATAGCCTCATTTTAACACCACTGAAGCTCCGTTGGTAGCTTCAGCTCCAGCCGCCGGTTGCCCTGTAACAACAGCAGAGGGGGAAATAAGTACACACGTGGGCGTTATTTATTTATATTTATAAGACCGCGTCTTGAGCTGAGTAGGTCACATCGTAGGCATATAAAAACAATTGACCAGCTTCCATAAGCAAATGTTGGCTGGTAGCATAGCGGAAAGCTCATAAAGGAAAATAAACATGGTTTTGTGATGGGGTCGCCGATAACGTTTCCGATTGAAGGTGCCAGCGTGTTTGCTCATTTGTGGTGGGCAGAATGTATGCGCAACACTTATCGCGGACCGTCACTCATAGAGGTTTCGTTTGTCCTCATCATAAGTAGTAGGTATCTTAATTAAGACTAAAGAACGATGGGTGTAGTTTGTTTTCCTTTCAACTACAATAGCAGCAATTCACAGCGATATATGTTTCACATAATTATCAATAATGGTGCTCTTGGAATGACGTCCAGCTCCCGTCCCGAAACAGCTGTCCGTCCCATATAGCTCAGTTGGTAGGCGACACAGTGATGAAAACCAGCAGGTTCGAATTGCTTCAGCACTTGATAGGTATATGGGACTCCTGATGGAGATGGTTTTTGAAAACGTTATTTTCAATTGCTTTTCATCTGCCACCGTTGGCGTCCGTCGGTTTGACGGAGAAATATGAACAACTGAGCAAACAAAACATGATCCAAAAGCGTATTCGCAACAACAAAAAAAATCAGCAAAATAAGACGACATTCGGCTATAAGTGAGAATATTTGGTCCAAGTGACTTGATTTTTTTCTACGAGCCAGTTTGATGTGAACCACTAAAAAATGCGCGTTAAACGAGTGCTTCTCGGTTTACTTTCCGTTACTGTTTGCTATCATAATAAGTCAAAGCTCTTTCTTAACCCGGCACCGCCTGGGCTATTTCCGTACCCACGACAGCCTGGGGGGGGTCGGATCCGACCCCCCCCCCCCTGTTATCTCGAGAACCAATGGTCGTATCGAGCCCCGCGAGGCGGCGTTCGAAAGGTCTCGTAGAGACCTTCCCAAAGCACTCTTAAGATTTTAAGATTGAGGTCAACTTTCGGGTCAAGGTCAGGTCAAAGGTCAAATTCTGGGGTTTTGCATGATTAGGCTTACGGACAGCGGAATCGATAGCTGCTGCTCGAAACTCACCAAAAATGACCTCAAAGGCCTAGTGAAGGTACCATGTGCGTATAGGGGTCATACTAAGTACGGGTCAAGGTCAGGTTAGGTCACGAAAGGTCACGGTTTTCACTTTCTGCTACATGGGCGTGCGACACATGTTTTATGGCTTATTTTTCACGCCGAATCCGATGGCAATGGTTATATGTGACCCAAAGTCACTGTGTTGGTGATAAATGTGCATTGAAAGCATAAAAAATCGTTTATACCATACATAACTAAACGAGGGCTAAGAAAAAAGGTTAATTTTTCAACTTTTTATTTTTGACATAAAAATGCACCTTTCTAGACGAGCTTTGTCCCAGGAATCTAGTGGTGCCATTTGTTTTCACATGCGATGTTCAGAAGTGCCTCTAATTCACGAAAATGCTTATGACGTCACCATGCCCTATGCATGTTGGAGCTATTTTTTTACAATTTGGGGGTCAAAAATCAAGATAGAAAGTTGAAATTTGGGACATCTAATGTTCTATTAAAGCTCTATAAGATATATTCGGTTTTTTTGGAAATTCCCAAAATTCTGGATTTTATTAGCTGTTTTCGAAAAAATATAGTTTTTTGAATTTTTAGGGGTGAAAAACGCAATTTATGGAAAATCCGAAATAGCTATTTTAAAGAACTTGTTCAACTGCGTCCATTCATGTCCTTAATTTGCAATTTGCTTTAACCCTATTAGTGGCAGGCTCCTGGCTACCCCATATTAGTGGCAGGGGGGGGGCTGTTTACGACCCCCCCTTGATATCTCGAGATCTAACCGGCCGATTTTCAAAATTCAAACGGCATTCGATTTCGCTCAACGAGATCTACATTTCTAAAAAAAAAATGTCAATAGGGGGGTAGAGGGGGGTAAAAACGGGCAAATTGCAGATACATTTTAGACTGTTTATTACGGCCAGGTTTCTGAACCAATCTTAACGCAACTTTTGCCGATCGATAGAGAATGAACCAGGAATTCACATGGATCCTAAAAATATGCATTTTCAAAAATCATAGGCGGATACAGATCATTGAGATTGGGGGTACACAAAAAGTATAGTAAATAAGGTTTTTGTTGGTACTGTTTCTAAAAAGGGTGGCAATGGTCTTGTTATGTTACAATTTTCTTATGAGAGAACGACTAAAATTGTATTGGTCATGCATAGGCGGTGTCAGGGCACCTATGTTGGGAGGTAAAAAATAACCCCCCTTTTTGGACGCCTGGATCCGCCTATTATAGCAAAAACGTGTCAAAAGAGGATGCACAATAACTTTGTATATGTTATCACATGATACCTTTCATTCACTGTTCGTAAAACTGGTGCAGCATCGTGATCTTCGCCCAAATGACTCGCTTCACGAATAGGACCCCCAATTCCCAGTGCTCTGGAGCCGCCCCTGGTAAAGTTATGAACTTGAAATTTTCAGGGAATGTGCCCAATTTAGTTTTAGGAAGTCAGAAAATTTCAGCATCGTAGCTTCAGCGGCTTCGGAGATATTCCCGAAAAAAATGAGGGGTGGATAAAAACAACCCCCCTGCCACTAAAAGGGTTAAACCTTGATTTTTTGCGATTTTTTAAACATTTACCACTTTTTGACTGAAAACGCCGTGTAGGTAGACTAAGTTACATCACTAAAATCGATATATCTAAAAAAAATTGGAAAATTTTTCTAAAAAATTACACAGAAGACGTCAAATTGATGGGGGAGAAGGTATGCCAAGTTGTTGATAGCGTAAGCGGTTCATGAGTTATTCAAGAAAAACGGAGGGGGGTCGGATCCGACCCCCCCCCCCCCCAGGCGGTCGCGGGTTAACCCGGCAGGCTATGGGCCTTCTGGCCACCTTCCGCGCGGTGGGGGAGGGGCATTTTTTGCCCCCGTATCTCCGAAACTACTGGATGGATCCGCAAACTTCAAACGGTGTTCGATAGCCCTGTCAACTTTGTCTAACTTCATTTACCTCAGTGACACCGATGACGTCACAGGTCAGGTCAAAGATAAAATGTTTCGCTGTTCACGGGTCTTCTAGGGAATGAGCTATGACATCGAGTTAAACGCATTTTGTCGAAAATCAGCGATAGGGCGTAAAATGCCTAGTTATAGGGGAGACCCGGGAGGTATGGGCCGGTTTTGTGAAAAGGCAATTTTCTTCCAGTGGGCAGTGGCTAGACCCGGTTTTTCACTTTGTGTACGTGAAATTGCCTTTCGCCTGCAACGTGTGCCTGATATTAGGCATCTGGGACCAACTATTTTGTCTCGAGATAACTTTCAATAAATCATGTGCTTTTCGATCCATCAAAATACACCGGGAGGTATGGGCTAATGGCCCGGGAGGCATGGGCCGGTGCCATGTTTCATATTGTTTTCTCGACAATGAAAATAATACTCGTAGCTGGTATAATTATATCTTATACCTTATACCTGGTAATAATACCCGGATCTCTCTTAGAGCCCAGGGCCGTATTCACGTCGACTTCGTAAGTCGATTTTCTTTCTTAACCCGGCAGTTGCTGGGGTATTTCGCCACCCGCCGTTTGCTGCAGGGAGGGGCGTTAAACGCCCCCAGCCGATAACTCGAGAACCAATAGGCGCAGCGAAACGCACGAGGCGGCAAACGAAAGAACCCGACGAGAGGCTTCAGATGAGTACTTGAAAGTTGAATTTTGAGGTCACAGGTCGGGTCAAGGTCAGGTCAAACACTTGAAATCGGACTTTCGGTAGCATGGACTTCAGAACCTTGTAATGGGCGCCATTCATCAATAGCACTATCAAAACTGTGCACAATCCTTCATATAAGTGCTACAAGAGTGTCAGATCCATGTAAGGGTCGGTCAAACATAGGTCAGCGTCAAGGTCAGGTCAATCAGGTAAGAACATACCCCCGAAAATCAAAACTGGTATTCGCAGTCTATGACACATGTTGTACGGGTAATTTTGGGCGTAGAACACGGCGGTGACATTTATTTTATCATGCGAGTACGTGTTTGATTAAAAAATATCAATTTAAGAAATACATACATCATGGTCGTGAAGTGTTACGAGAATAACCAAGATTCAGTGCAATGTTTTGGAAAATGTGGAACGGTAATCAACAATCGAAGATAGCCATTTGATTGTACATAACATTGGCAGTCTAATGGCGTTTAAGGCATGTCTGTATGTCTATTAGGTGGTTTTATATGATTTTCGAACATATGCCGTTTTTCGTTGAAAACTCAGAAATCATGACGTCACTAAAACCTCGATATCTCAAAAAAAATTTAGAGCCGATTTTTTTAAAACTTTGGCACAATACACTTTCATCAATTTCCTACAGGTAGGTACCTAAAATTCGGCGCGCCTGTGGCGCGCCGTTTTTAGGCTACAGCGCGGCGAAAAAAGTGGGGGCTTAACCCGCGCCCGGCTGGGGGTCCTGAATTTCCACGCCCTGCTGGGGGGGGGGTGTTTGAACACCCCCCCCCTTGTAACTCGGCTCCTGGGCCACGTAGCGATACGCAGAAGGCGGCGTTCGAAAGAGCGCCAAAAATAATGACGAAATCACTTCCGTCAATTTTTTGGTCAGGTCAAAGGTCAGGTCACCAGAGGTCATTGAAGGCAAAATTTCGCCGATTTCCAGGTCGAATGTCGAAAATTTCCAAGAACCCAACGCATAACTCGGGAACCAATAGAGCTACAGCGCCGCGGAAAAGCGCATTCGATAGCCCTATTAACGCCCTTTCTGAGTATTTCTCTCAGATTTGACCTAACGTCAACGGTTTTGCCTGCAGGGGGCAAAAACTGCAAAAATAGCCGATTTTTTCGGAAACAGTTTTTCTGCAATAACTTTTGACCCAAGCCCTGTACGAGCTTACTTTTACCGGCATCGTGTTCCTCTCGTCAAGACGCATCGAATGAGCTATAACTTGACCTTGAAAGGTCAACTTGAAAATTTGACCTCAGGTCAAGGTCATGACCTGACCGGAAAGGGTCATGTTGCATATCAGTCGATCCGTATCGTCGAGCTGAACACATCTAAGGCGTTTTCATCGCTCTAGCATGCCTCTATCAAAAGTTATTTGCGAAAAACTGTTAGATACCATTCGTGACCTAAGATGACCTCAGGACATAAACAAAGGTCACGGATACCATTTTCATGTTCAGTGTGTCTAAACCACTTGTAATTCGGTGTTTGGGAGTGTTTATACCTAATGTCTTTCGTCCAAAAGAGGCGCATTTCAATTTTCTCCCATTGACTTATAATGGGGAGGTCGCAAAATTGACCTGACCTTAGGTCATCGATATCAAAATTCTGAGATATACATTATTTACATGCTATTGCTCTTAGCAATCGCTGAAAGTTTCAAAGCGATCGGTAACTTGGTGTAGCTATGACAGACATTGAAACTTTTTATGAGGTGAGGTCACTTCAAGTGACCTGGTGACCTGACCTTGAATGACCTTGGTCTGAAATTTTCACATGTGTAGAATTGATGTATGATAAGGTGTACCAAAAACGGCGGCGCTTCGCGCCGCCGGTTTTGAGATATTCGCGAAAAACCACAAGGGGGGATGTTCAAACACCCCCCCCCCCCAGCAGGGCGCGGGTTAACGCCCCTCCCCAGCAACTCGCGGGTTAAGTATGATTTGGTATTCACGTCGACACTTAAGTTTTTATCGACGGAGTTCACAAGATAAAAAAATTTGCTTAGTAAGTAGGTCATTCGTAAGGAAATTCTTACGAAAATAATCGACGTGAATACGGCCCCAGGAACCGCATAAGCGGCCAACAGCTTACTTTATGGAGGTCACTTAGGCCCATATGTATTTTGGTTAACCCTAGAACGCCTAGGGGGGGGTTGTATCAACCCCCCCCCCTAAGGTTTTTTTCGAAGTGCACGCTAAACGGCTTGTCGTAGCGGGCTGAAATTTTCAATACCCTCTGGGGCAACCTTTGCGCATCTTTTGCTGAAAAAAAATTGATCAGGTCATGTCAGGTCACGGAGTTATGACGTCATAAGAGGTACAGCCTCCGGCCGACAGTTACCAAACGTGTGCGCCGAATCCCTAGGTTTTCTGCCGGTGATACCCACATTGTTTGATGGATCATGATGAAACTTCCCATGCATGTTGGGGCAAGCATTAGCTATCGTGTGGTGCAAGAAAATTGACCGGGTCAGGTCAGGTTACGGAGCTATGACGTCATAAGAGGAACAGCGTCCGGTACTATTTTTGAAAAGCGCCCGAACCACTATTTTGCTAATTCTTGTCACCTCAATGGGAATATGCAGCAATATTAGCTTCTATAGGGAGCAAATGGACCTCCCAAATCCAAAAATACAATCAGATTTCAAAAATTTAAATTTTGATTTTTCGAATTTCTGCCGCCGACTGTGACCTTGCCGACTTCCGGCGCTCCCAACCCAACGCGCCATTTTTAGAGCTAGGGAAACGAAATACATACCAAACGATAGAGAATTGATCAAGGAACACGATAGTGAAGGTTTCAAGTCGATATCTCCCACCGTTTTGCCGCAATCGCCGCGGAAAGTTGAAAAAGTTTGATTTTTTCGGAAAATTTGACCTTTGACCGGTCAAAAGTAGGTCAAATGTTGACATAGGACCAAAAAATATACCACCAATCGCGAGATCTCGTTGAGAGCAATCCGTTGGTTTTTTTCGCTAAGCTCTACGACCTTCCGTTTCGAAACGCCAGGGGGGGGGTCGTAACAACCCCCCCCCCCTGGTCGTTCGTGTTATGAGAAATGGCCTGGTCGTGCGAGGGTTAACTCAGTCATGCACCATGAAATAAGATCAATAATATTTTCTTGTTCGAATGAAATTTGAAGTTAAATTTTCGACCTTGCGCGACAAAAATAAAACTTATTGACGGGAACATTCAATGAAAGATCATTTTATTGATTTAGGATCACCTGGGATGGGTGACCCGAACCTCCCGGTTGGGACGCCAGAATGCGCGTGGCATCTCAGCTCATAATCTTGCAAGAAAGCTTCAAATTGTCTATCCAGTCATAATTTCCATGCTTTAAACCTTATGTTAGCGACGGTCTGACATCATAAAACGCGCCTGGTTCAAATTTATTACGAATTTTCTGTATTTACCGCGATTTTACTCGAAGAGGGCAAAAACGCTTTATCACCGCTCATTGCCAAAGAACACTGAGTAAGATTTTGAAAATCGCATGGGTTGTATAATGGAATGGCTGCTACCAGTTAAACGCCGTCAAATGTGTAAAAATACGCAACACTTCTTCAAAACTGCGATGGCCCATACCTCCAGGGGGCCCATATAGGGGAGAGTGGGGCAAAGCGGCCACCCTAACGCTTTTCACGATGCCAACGCTTGATTTTTAAACTTGGAAAGATTCTTTCTATACCAATGTGATCCCTATTAAGTTGCCTTTTATTTTAACTGCGTTTTATTTCCAAAGGCGTTCACATATGAAAGATATTGACAAAACTTTAAACCTATGCATATTGGCCACTTTGCCCCATACCCTGGGGCAAAGCAGCCACCGGCGTCTTCTCAAGTCCCGACATGAGAAACAAAATAGTTGCCTCGTGTACGACTAGGGTATTTGATGGTGACAAGGTTAAGCGAGGATGGATGTTTACTTTATCATCTTCCATCTGTAGGTAAACAAAGAAAGGATTTTCATGAAAAAAAAACATTTAATTGCATTATTTGGTAACTCATGCAACTGGAAAGTGGCCAAGATGAATGCATGACGATACATATGAATATAAATAATGTTTTTTATCCAGACTAGAGGTACAGGTTCACGCGATAACTGTATGTTTTGATATGTATGATTAACGGATGCATTAGTTTGGGTGAAGAAAGTTGCATTTTTATTGGTATTATTTGTGTAGAACTTGGTAACTGCTTTTAATTGGACTGTAAAGTATGATGGTGATGCATGCGAGTTGTTCGAGCCCTTTGTAAGTTAGGAGGTTACTCAATGCAACCCTACCCTACCCTACCCTACCCCTACACTACCCTACCCTACTCTACCCTACCCTACCCTACCCTACTCCTACACTACCCTACCCTACCCTACCCTACCCTACCCTACCCTACTCCTACTCCTACACTACCCTACCCTACCCTACCCTACCCTACCCTACCCTACCCTACCCTACCCTACCCTACCCTACCCTACCCTACCCTACTCCTACACTAACCTACCCTACCCCTACCCCTACCCTACCCTACCCTACCCTACCCTACCCTACCCTACTCTACCCTACCTTACCCTACCCCTACACTACCCTACCCTACCCTACCCTACCCCTATCCTACCCTACCCTACCCCTACCATACCCTACCCCTACCCTACCCTACCCCTACACTACCCTACCCTACCCCTACACTACCCTACCCTACCCTACCACACTACCCTACCCTATCCTACCCCTACCCTACCCTACCCTACCCTACCCTACCCTACCCTACCCTACACTACCATACCCTACCCTACCTTATACCCTACCCTAACCCTACCCCTACACTGCCCTTCCCTACCCTACCCCTACCCTACCCTACCCCTACCCTACCCTACCCCACCCTACCCTACCCTACCCTACCCTACCCCTACCCTACCCCTACACTACCCTACCCTATCCTACCCCTACCCCTACCCTACCCTACCCTACCCCACCCTACCCTACCCTACCCTACCCTACCCTACCTAACCCTACCCTACCCTACACTACACTACCACCGACAGTCCAAGTTTCAGCTAAATCGGCCCAGAAACGGCTGAGATATTGCAAAAACAAATTAATTGTATTTACTGGCGAATCCCCGTGGTGAGCGGTGCCCGGCGCCGGTATTCGTTGTCAAAGTTCAACGACCTCCCGGCTCTGATGCTTTTCACTCAGTTTTTTAAGCGAACAACTGAGCCTAAAGCACGTGCCCTCTGCTCGGCGCCGGTCGCGATTCTAATGCTAACCCCATGGCGCACATGAGCACGCGCCACGGGCGCACCCCCGGCCACATCGTGCCCAAAATTTAATACGACCTGTTGAATTACGTGACCCACGAGTGGTAAAAATTTCACCCTCCTGCGTCAATCGACGGCGCCGCAATAGGCGTTTTTGGGAGTAACGCCGGCTGCGTAACCCCGACGGCGGCGTGGGCGGCGTGGGCGGACTTTTTAAGATTTATAATAGTAGACTAGAGGTACAGGTTCACGCGATAACTGTATGTTTTGATATGTATGATTAACGGATGCATTAGTTTGGGTGAAGAAAGTTGCATTTTTATTGGTATTATTTGTGTAGAACTTGGTAACTGCTTTTAATTGGACTGTAAAGTATGATGGTGATGCATGCGAGTTGTTCGAGCCCTTTGTAAGTTAGGAGGTTACTCAATGCAACCCTACCCTACCCTACCCTACCCCTACACTACCCTACCCTACTCTACCCTACCCTACCCCTACACTACCCTACCCTACCCTACCCTACCACACTACCCTACCCTATCCTACCCCTACCCTACCCTACCCTACCCTACCCTACCCTACACTACCATACCCTACCCTACCTTACCCTAACCCTACCCCTACACTGCCCTTCCCTACCCTACCCCTACCCTACCCTACCCCACCCTACCCTACCCCTTCACTACCCTACCCTACCCTACCCTACCTTACCCCTACCCTACCCTACCCCTACACTACCCTACCCTATCCTACCCCTACCCCACCCTACCCTACCCCACCCTACCCTACCCTACCCTACCCTACCCCTATCCTACCCTACCCTACCCTACCCCTACCATACCCTACCCCTACCCTACCCTACCCCTACACTACCCTACCCCTACACTGCCCTTCCCTACCCTACCCCTACCCTACCCTACCCCACCCTACCCTACCCTACCCCTTCACTACCCTACCCTACCCTACCCTACCTTACCCCTACCCTACCCTACCCCTACACTACCCTACCCTATCCTACCCCTACCCCTACCCTACCCTACCCTACCCCACCCTACCCTACCCTACCCTACCCTACCCTACCCTACCCTACCCTACCCTACACTACCACCGACAGTCCAAGTTTCAGCTAAATCGGCCCAGAAACGGCCGAGATATTGCAAACACGAATTAATTGTATTTACTGGCGAATCCCCTTGGCGAGCGGTGCCCTGTGTCGGCCTTTGTTGTCAAAGTTCAATGACCTGCCGGCTCTGATGCTTTTCACTCAGTTTTTTAAGCGAACAACTGGGCCTAAAGCACGTGCCCTCTGCTCGGCGCCGGTCGCGATTCTAATGCTATCCCTATGGCGCACATGAGCACGCGCCACAGGTGCACCCCCGGCCGAATCGTGCCCAAAATTTAATACGACCTGTTGAATTACGTGACCCACGAGTCGTGAAAATTTCACCCTCGTGCGTCAATCGACGGCGCCGCAATAGGCGTTTTTGGGAGTAACGCCGGCTGCGTAACCCCGACGGCGGCGGACTTTTTAAGATTTATAATAGTAGACTAGAGGTACAGGTTCACGCGATAACTGTATGTTTTGATATGTATGATTAACGGATGCATTAGTTTGGGTGAAGAAAGTTGCATTTTTATTGGTATTATTTGTGTAGAACTTGGTAACTGCTTTTAATTGAACTGTAAAGTATGATGGTGATGCATGCGAGTTGTTCGAGCCCTTTGTAAGTTAGGATGTTACTCAATGCAACCCCACCCTACCCTACCCTACCCCTACACTACCCTACTCTACCCTACCCTACCCTACCCTACTCCTACCCTACCCTACCCTACCCCTACCCTACCCTACCCTACCATACCCTACCCTACTCCTACACTACCCTACCCTACCCTACCCTACTCCTACACTAACCTACCCTATCCCTACCCCTACCCTACCCTACCCTTACACTACCCAACCCTACCCTACCCTACCCTACCCTACCCTACCCTACTCTACCCTACCCTACCCTACCCTACCCTACCCCTACACTACCCTACCCTACCCTACCCCTATCCTACCCTACCCTACCCCTACCATACCCTACCCCTACCCTACCCTACCCCTACACTACCCTACCCTACCCCTACACTACCCTACCCTACCACACTACCCTACCCTACCCTACCCCTACCCTACCCTACCCTACCCTACCCTACCCTACCTTACCCTACCCTAACCCTACCCCTACACTGCCCTACCCTACCCTACCCCTACCCTACCCTTCCCTACCCCACCCTACCCTACCCCTACACTACCCTACCCTACCCCTACCCTACCCTACCCTACCCCTACACTACCCTACCCTATCCTACCCCTACCCCTACCCTACCCTACCCTACCCTACCCCTACACTACCCTACCCTTCCCTACCCTACCCCTACCCCTACCCTACCCTACCCTACCCTACCCTATCATATACTACCACCGACAGTCCAAGTTTCAGCTAAATCGGCCCAGAAACGGCTGAGATATTGCAAAAACAAATTAATTGTATTTACTGGCGAATCCCCTTGGCGAGCGGTGCCCTGTGTCGGCCTTCGTTGTCAAAGGTCAACGACCTGCCGGCTCTGATGCTTTCACTCAGTTTTTTAAGCGAACAACTGAGCCTAAAGCACGTGCCCTCTGCTCGGCGCCGGTCGCGATTCTAATGCTAACCCCATGGCGCACATGAGCACGCGCCACGGGCGCACCCCTGGCCGCATCGTGCCCAAAATTTAATACGACCTGTTGAATTACGTGACCCACGAGTCGTGAAAATTTCACCCTCGTGCGTCAATCGACGGCGCTGCAATAGGCGTTTTTGGGAGTAACACCGACTGCGTAACCCCGACGGCGGCGTGGGCGGCGGCGGCGGACTTTTTAAGATTTATAATAGTAGATGGAAGCAGCTTATGGCCAATTGGGGGGTGGCCACTTTGCCCCGGCCACTTTGCCCCGCGCATACCGTCCGAGACAAAAATATTCCAGCTTAGCTATTAGTGGGGTAAAAAACATTAAAATTGGTAGAATACATGTACGATAACCATGCAATGCATGGACAAGAACGCTTATAAAAATTCCAAACGGTTATGGAATAACATAACATTTAAAAATTGTAAACATAGTTGGTAACCTGGCAAGAAATGCTTTTCCGTGTTTCACAGAACAATGGTGATGGGCCTGAAACCCCGGTCTGGCTCATTCGAACGACCGTGAAGAGAAGTATAATTGGAAACCATAAATTGGAACTGACGCCAGCTATGAAGGGCTAAAACGATGGGTGGCCGCTTTGCCCCGGGTGGCCGCTTTGCCCCACTCTCCCCTACCTCCCGGGTCTCCCCTAAATATGTTGCTATTGGAGGTCACTGATGATACCAGGTCAGGTCATAGGCCAGGTCACCAGCAGGGGTGCGGTGCGGAGCCGGAGCCGGAGCTGGAGCCGGAGCCGCCGGAGTCGGCATATTTTGCCCGGAGCCGGAGCCGGAGCCGGAGCCGTGAAACAATATAGCCCGGAGCTGGAGCCGGAGGCGGAGCCGTCAAAAAAAGGTGGCGACTCCGGCTCCTTTTTTTGAAGAGGAAAAGAATTATTGACCTACTCCGGTTTGAAAGTACAAGGCAGTGAAACATGTGGTATTCAAAATCACCTTGTTATGCAAATAGGGGAGAGTGGGGCAATGGCGGACGGTGGGTAATGCCGGCCACCCATCTCTAGTGAGTACTTTGTTCATCACTAATCAGCTGATGTTGTTTACATTTCAGTTGAGCGCCATTCTAGCACGTGGTGCAAGTTTGTCGCGGTAGCTCCATTATTTTCATTTTTATAGCGTTAAATGTGTTTTTCGTATCTGATTTTTAATTTTTGTTGCATCTACAGGGTGTTTCTGAAAATGTTGACACATTTGTTTTGATATTTCGAGGAATTTACTGCATTTAAATGCACGTGTTCAATACACGAGACGAAAAAAGAGTTTTTGGACATTTGTTTGACAGCATCGGTGCTTTCATTCATCACGCCGTATTACTGACACGAAGGAAAAAGCTAAGATAGTGCATTTCTACTTCGAAACCAGTTCAGTTGTTTTGACACAATGGCGCTTATCTGGATCTGGATCTGGATCTGATTTGGACAACCGGATCTGGAGTGAGAAGGCCCAGGACGAGGTCGCAGAAGATCAGCTGCACCCGCCCCGATGCACTGCGTGGTGCGCTGTGAGCAGCACGGGCAATTATCAGCCCAATCTGGATCGAAGATGACGCGGGCGACGTCCTCACAGTGACGGCAGAGCGCTATCTGCAGGTGCTCAAGAAGTTCTCAGTGGACTGCACTCCAGCGGAAGTGTGTGGACACCATCAACGAGTAGCAGGATGGTGCCCCGCTCATGCAGCCACTGTGACCCTACAGTGGCTACAGGAGCGCTTCGGGGGGGGGGAAGGGGGCTCATCTCCCAAGGCACCCCCACAAGGTGGCCACCGAGGTCTCCGGACCTCACGCAGGCGGACTTCTACCTCTGGGGTCATGTCAAGGAAAGAGCCTAGAGTACTGAACCCCGAAACATTCCCGAGCTGAAGGCTGCGGTCTGCGCGTGCTTGAGGGCGGTGACACCCCAGGAGCGCCGCCGAGTTCTGGAAGCAGTGCACCGTCGGGCCAAACTCTGTGTGGCTTGATGTGGTGGTCACTTCGAGCACCTGCTCTAGGTTCCGGGAATGGGATCAAATAGTGATCATTGGCGATGGATGTGAATTTCCAATGATGACTGATTAGTTGTAGCCTATGACAATGTGTGTGCGTCAATAAACATGCGAGATATAGGAGAAATAAATGTGTCAACATTTTCAGAAACACCCTGTATTTGCTGACTGTGAAATGTGTTAACGCATTTTAAGAAGTGCTGCTTTGCAATGACCTTCAATTAAGCCTTTCTTAGGCGACTGCTGGCTGTGAGGCGTTTGCGGCGCAATGCCTTTGACTGCTGTCTGCTTTCTTAAAATAAAGCTGACCTCGGGGTAATACCGGACACGTGTCCGGAATGACTCCACGCGTTTTTGTTTGCGACTTCTGTCGTTAAAGCTCAACGTTTCGGGTTGCTGTGTTTACGGCTGTGTTAGTTTGCTTGCTGTGTTTACGGTTGTGTTAGTTTGCTGCTCTGTTGGCACCGCGCTGTTGTGTTGCAGCGAGTGCAGTGTTGTGTTGCAGTGCAGTGTACAGTTAACTGCTGAATACAGTTGTCGTTTCTTAATTCTCACTTAAATTTCCATCGAAAGAACGATTTAAGGATGAATACCAGTGACGATATTTCGACTTTTGTGCTATTGCACTTAGTGGCCGGCATTACCCCTCGCTTTTTTGCACCTCCATTTTTCACCACATTTTCGCGTAGGCTCTGAATCTGTCATCAGTGATCTGAGATACTAAAACTGGGTGCTATCTGAAAGCCTATTCCTTTGGCTATAACCACAGTCAAAATCACCATAAAATAGCTTCAAATAGCTAAGCTATTGAGCAAAATGCTTATGGTGTCGCCATTGCCCCACTCCTCTCCCCTACAGAGGCAGCTGCCAAAGTGAACCAATCCCTTCGTCTTTTTTCTTCCCACCCGTATTTAGCCCGCGCCAAACGGGGGGGGGGGCTATTCATAGCCCCCCTCCCGTTTTTCTGCAATAACTTCTAAACCGCTTGACGTATTGCCGCCAAACTTTCAGTACCTTCGGCTGCATTAATTTGACACCTTGTGTCAAAATTTGAACTTCGTATATATCATAGGTCTGCCGGAAACGACGTCAGAGTGACGTCATGTACGGCCAAATTTGACGCAAAACAATTTTAATATATATAATTTTCGAAACTTTCGAAATTTTAAAAATTCGAGATAGAAGTTTGATAGCACAATCCATTCTAATTCCTCTCATGCATAGAAATTCGATCTAGCTTAAAAACTGAGCTCTTGGGAGCGATTCCCGTGGTTCATTGTTCAACCACGGGAATCGCTCCCAAGAGCTCAGTTTTTAAGCTAGATCGAATTTCTATGCATGAGAGGAATTAAAATGGTTTGTGCTATCAAACTTCTATCTCGAATTTTTAAAATTTTGAAAGTTTCGAAAATTATATATACTAAAATTCAAAATTTGTATTTTTATCTTTACTTTTTGACTTTTCGAGAACAAAAAAAAAAAACGGAATAAATATAATAGAACACATGCTTATGACTTACTCTAGCAAGTTTTAGCCAGATAACTTTGTTCTTCACAGTTAAGTGCAAAATAGAAACTAATCATGCAAGAAAGGCGCCGTAATTGAATCACCCGTAGACCTCTTATATTACATCGGTTTGACGAAAAACAACATTTTTCTCAATAACTCAAAAGCTATGCATCCTAGCAGCATGAGCTCAAGGTGGCCATTGTTACGAAGGAAAACAAACATAGTGAGTGCATAAAGCAGTAGATACCAGCAGCGGTTCAGCCGGGAGGGCTGGTGGTCCGTCTTGCCCCGCTGGGCCGTCTTACCCCACCTTCCCCTACTACTGTCGGCAATGCGGTAGCGAAGTGGCTGTCCGGAAGCTGCGACCGGAACGGGGGGTGCGCAGACCGTCTGGTCAGGCACTGCCAGCTGCCTAGGGACATCGAGGCCGCAAATGAGCCGGTGCCTAACAGTCCGCCGAGTGATCCTCCCAGCGAGGGTTAGTGAAGAAGTGAACTTCCACCAGTTCTGGCGTGCTAGCGGCTAGCGCTAGAGCCGGTAGAACCCAATTCCGTCCCACGCCCCCATGGGGGCGCCCCTGGGCCCCATGCCCCATCACCGATGCCGCCGCTGTCGTTTTTTTTTTTTTGTTGTGTAAATTGACCCGTGTGATGTATTGAAATATACACTTCTTACATGCCTTTTTTACAATTCGGGAACGGGAAGAGAGCGTCGGAAACACATTCTGAGTATGTTGCGAACACGTTGAAAGGACGTTGCGAAAGGACGTTTACTCAGGGTCGCAGGGACGGCAATACGAAGTAGCGACAACGTGGTGCGCACGTGATAAAAACGTCGCAGAGACGTTGCCAAAGCGTTCTATACTCCTTGTAGTCACGTTGCGGAAACGTGGTGACAACGTTCCAGAAACACTGTTGCCACGTTACAGAAAACATTTCATAACGTTGGCGGGACGTTGTAAGAACGGTTTTGGGACGTCACGGCCACGTTACAGAAACGTTGTGATGACATTCAAATGCATGGTCGGATGACGTTGTCACGCCGTTGTCTGGAGTCTACAAAATTACGTTGTCACAACGATAAATCGGAACGTTGTGGTAATCATTTGACAACGTTTAAACGACGTTGTAACAACGGCAAAATGTTAGCTGGGATATCTTCAAAAATGGCCAGGTTATACGCATTATAGCAAAAATTTCACAATTTAATTTTTTCAAATAAATATTTCTGTATGAATTTGGCATTGTACACCAATATAAATAGCACCATCGTGTTTCTGAGCTCAAACTGCTTCTGATGGATATTTTTTTTTGAAAAATCTCAACTTTGAAAATTTGACCTTTTTGACCTGAAAGTGGCCTGACCTCAGCTATATTCAGATGAAAATGGCCTCAAATAACACAGGCGACACCGAATTCGAAATCTATGGCCTAAATGGAGTGTCACGTGACCAGTTTATGACATAAGATTTCCGTGACCTATGATGACCTGACCCTGACCTGAAAATCAAAGTACAATTTTCGTACCCTCAGGGTATCTAAAGCAGATGTTCACGAGTGTGTAAACCAAAAATCGGCCTGATCTGACTTGTAAGACGGCAGTCAGAACCCAAAAAGTAAACAAGCCTAATATCGATAATTTTTACTTTGACCTGACCTGTGACGTCATCGGTGACCTCGAGGTCAATGAAATTAGGTTTAGCTCGAGAGTTTTTCCGGGGCTATCAGATACCGTTTCAATTTTGACGATCGGCCCAGTAGTTTCGGAGTTAGGAGGGGGGCTATGAATAGCCCCCCCCCCCCCAAGTGGGGCTTGTTATATACACAGACCCCAGTGGGGCGCGGGAGGATGCACTGAGTACCTACTGGAGCCGGCGCCGGAGTCAGAGCCCCCGGAGCCGGACCATTTGACTCGGAGCCGGAGCCGGAGCCGGAGCCGCCATGACATTTCACCCGGAGCCGGAGCCGATTTTTTTCTCCGGAGCCGGAGCCGCAGTCGGAGCCGTCTGAAATTTCCACGGCTTCGCATCACACCCGCGCACCGACTGGCGGTGACAGATATGAAGAAAGTTTTTCTCGAATAACTTTCGAAGTAGCTAAGCTAGGAACAAACCAATACAACCATCGTGATCCTCTCGTCGATCCGCATCGAAACATATGCATGTTGACCTCGGAAGGTCAAGGTCAAGGGTTGACCTTCGGTCACGTGACCTCAAAGTCATCATGTAGGTACCTATATCATTCGATGCGCCTTGACGAGCTGAACACAATGAGACCATCTGCGCGGCTATATCTCATTCCTGTAAGGAGTTATAAAAGCAAACCCTTGTTGACCTGTGACGACGTCACATGACCTTACGTTGCCCAAGAGCAGAAAAGGCCTCAAGGTAGTCAAAGTTGATCGTATGTGATGTCATTCACGGTATATTAGCCATTCCGACGCGTTTTAGTGAAAAAAAAATCAAGCAAAAGCAAAATTTATTTTCCCCTATTGACTTACAATTGGGAGGTCAAAAAATTGACCTGACCTTAGGTCATCGATATAAAAATTCCGAGATAAACAAATTGTAGCTACCAATAGCCTTATTAGATCATGCGACTTGCAAAGGCCTCCATCATCTACTGTAGCTCTGACACGGTGACAAAGTTGCAAAAAAGTGATTTGAGGTTGGGTCATTCGAAGTGACCTGGTGACCTGAACTTGAACCGTAGGATGTTCGCCGCGGTTTTCCGCTATTCACGAAAACCCTCAGGGGGCGGATATCCGCCCCCCCCCCCGTCGGTGCGCGGGATAAAGCCAGGGTTACTTTTACAGGAAAAGTCGAGAGGGGGAATTAAGTTGGGGCAAGGGCGAATCCAGGGGCATCTGA
Source organism: Amphibalanus amphitrite (assembly GCF_019059575.1). Lineage (NCBI taxonomy): Eukaryota > Metazoa > Arthropoda > Thecostraca > Balanomorpha > Balanidae > Amphibalanus > Amphibalanus amphitrite. Next base: position 654,542 of record NW_024881690.1, read on the forward strand.
AAGGGGGGCCCAATGTCATTAGGTTTTTGTTAGGATGGCGCCTGCAAAACCTTACCTAACCCCAAATCCTACTCTCTCCCCGGATTCTGGCCACTTTATATTGTTAGGTTGCCAAAAAATAAATTTTAGGTATAAAAAATATACGTAGGTACCTACATTGGCAGTAAGGGGCGGGGGAGGTCCCAACTTGACTGCGCCCTTGTAAATGTCAATCAGTAGTATCAACCTATTACCCTGGCCAAACATCAAGTAGCGCCCTTCTAAATAGAGAGAGGTTAACACGTGACTATTTTTGCTAGGCCAAGACCGGTTGAAGGACCCTGGTTCGAAGGAAGACCCTTGGTTCGGAAAGGTCATGACCCCCGTCCCCCGCCGGTATCTACGCCGACGCCTGTAGCGATATGTCAGTGATTGCGAAGAGACGGAAGAGACAAGACAAGAGACGGTCCCACCGACCATCCGATCGGTATCGGGTCAAATCTGGAGTTCCCGCTGCACTGACCGTAAAATGGTTGGATGGAACCTCAAATTGAAAATTATCTAAGCGCCAGCAACGTTGATTCATGACTAGAGTCTGATCAACGATGATTATAGAATCTGAGTAGCGAATTGATTGAAAATGGGCTCAAAAATAAATTTGAAAGGGGGAACCCTTCCCTCCCTAGCCCTTCACGCACAATTTGAAAGGGGGAGCGGAATTTTCGAAGGGGGGAAATTCCCCCTTTTCCCTTTCAAAAGTTACCCTGGATAAAGCAGATATTTAGGTACAAACGTCCAAGCCGAGGGAGAGGTGGAGAGGTCTGTCACGGACCAAATGGCTGAGGGTCCGATCGACCCCCATACATTAGCGGCTGTGAAAACGCCAAAACGGGCGAGGGCAAGTTAGTAATTTAGTACCTATATAATAGAGATAAACTGAGCCCGGCCTTGGGTTTGAACTTTGACCGTTGGCATTGCTTACTGCAGACGATTATGGTGCATAAACAGGCGCTAAAATTAGGTCAGTGCGATGCAGATGTTTACCGATGGCGATATAGCGGCCGGTGTGACCCGCCACCGCGTAGCTGTGAAGTGTGCAGTAAACAGCGTGCATTGCTCTGGAGCCCATGGCAGATCGCTACAGGCTAGCTATAAGTAAATTGTATACACTATACACAGTCCACAGTCCACAGGCTTACACGGCTCACCACACAGACTGCCAGGGAAGGGTGGCGCTGGAATCTCTGTATACACACTCGACACGAAAAACGACTGGAACGTATTTATCCACCTCGCCGGACCTGTACGTTCTCATATACGCCTCGGCCGAGGGAGGTGGAAGTCGGAAAAACGAGCAGAAAAAAAAGAGCGTGTACGCCGTTACCAGGCGCAGCGACTTTTGACCTCCGAGGTCAGGTCAAACGTCCTACCTGATGATTGCTCTGAAGCTCTCGGCGATTGGAGATGGCAGGTGAAACAACACGAGACAAGACGACCTTAAAACCTTGCACACAGCACCGCGTCTCCAGTGACCACCGCGAGTACGAGTAACACCCGCCGGGAATTCTGAGTCCTTATCCCGATAATTGCGATAATTGTTTGAACAAATTTTCTGTACCTGCAATAAATGCCAAGAGTGAAACAAACTGTAAAACAGCTGCATTTTTAGTATCGACTATCGAGCACTGCTGTCTAGTTCAGTCAGCATTTGTGAGAACTGAGAAGGCACGGCACATGGCGCTCCGGTCTGTTTGTTTGGTCGAAGCAGATTCACCGCGACCGCGGAGTGGCGTACGCTAAGGTGAAGCATTTTCAGAGGAGCTGCCGGGATCCCGATTAAACATTCCGAATACAGATATACATCTGATGTTTCTTTCGATACATTGTGAATCCATGCGCATTCGAGCAGCACATGTTTAACACCAAAAGACGAGTCATTTGAATTAAGGTGAAAAATATTTATTATACGAACAATACCGATCAACAACTGATTACGTGATACAACCAGCCAAACAAGGAAAATATACCTCAAAAATAACGACACTCGCATTACGCAAACATTGTGGCCCCCTCGTAATTCCAGATCACGGTAAACAAGCGAATTCAGTCACACTTCCAATAAACCAACAACCATCACAAGCATTGACAGAACACGCGACAGTGCCCCAGTGCCCAATCCCATATCACAAGTCCATGCAGCGTGAATTGTCCCAGAGATGCCCAAACAATGTAAGCCTCTGAATTCGCCCCCATTTGAGTTCACTCGGTCTTTTTCTCAGTGCCCAGATCGCCCTCCTTACCAGCCGTCTCAGCCACCACCTCAGTCACTATCTTCTCCAGCCGATCACCGAACGCCTGGAACGAGAAGTTCTCCAGCACGCGCCGGCGGCCGGCCTCCCCCATCCGCCGCGCCGTCTCTGGCTCGGTCACCAGCCGCAGCAGGGCAGCGGCGAACTCCTGCGCGCGCGGCTCGCACAGCAGGCCCGTCTGGCCGCTGACGACCGTCTCCAGCGGGCCGCCGCTGGCCGCGGCCACCACCGGCGCGCCGCAGTACATCGCCTCCAGCGGCACGATACCAAAGTGCTCGCGGTCGGGCGTGTAGACGACCGCCGTGGCGGCGCGCAGCAGGGCGCGCTTGGCGGCGTCGCTGGGCGAGCGGAGGAAGGTAACGCGCTCCGATACCCCCAGCTCGGCGGCGTGCGCCTCCAGCTCCGCCAGGTGTGCGATGTTCTCGGCGTTCTGCGGGTCGTAGCCGCCGGCTAACACCAGGTGGCAGCGGCTCACGGCCGCCGCGTCAAGACGTTCCATCTCCGCCAGCGCATCCAGGGCCAGCGCCAGGTTCTTCTTGCGCTCGAACCGGTTCAGGGAGAGGAGGAGGTGCGGCGGCGGAGGGGCGCCCAGCACCTGCTCCACGGTGGTCTCCAGGGGCGCGTCGAAGGCGGCCAGGTCCAGCGAGGGGTACAGCACGTCCGGCTGCCGGCCGGCGCGCAGACTGGGGAACGTCTCGGCGAACACTCCGCCCGTGAACGCGCTGTTGACGAGCACGCGGTGCGCGGCGCCCGTGGAGCGCTCCTCGAGCCAGTCGAGCGGCGCCCGGTAGAGCCGCTTCAGCGCCGAGCGGCGCGCCGTCAGCAGCTGGTCCGGGAAGTGGCAGTAGAAGAGCACGCGCAGGCCGGCCCAGCGCAGCAGCGGCACGCACGCCGACACCTGGTCGCAGAACACCAGGTCGGGCCGCGGTCCGGGCGCCAGCACCACGCACAGCGCCGCGTACAGCATGCGCACGTAAACGCAGAGGGCGCGCAGGCGGCCGCAGACGGAGCCGGGCAGCCAGGCGACGCGCACCGTCACCGGCAGCTGGTCGCGCGTCTCGGGGAAGCAGTGCTGCCGGTCGTGGTGGGCGGTGACGTACGAGACCTGGTGGCCGCGCCGCTGCAGTGCCAGTCCAGCGTCCACCACCAGCCGCTCGGCGCCACCGATACCCAGGTCCGGGTGGAGAAACAACACCCGCATTGTGCTGCGCTACCGGCCTCTGGGCAGGCTCTCAGCTGTGGATTGGCACACACCACACATTGTTACTCGCTGAGTGTGCATGCCGGTAAATACAAAATATATAGAAGTGTTGATGTCGGTAAATATGTTTTGCTATAGTCATGATACTGAAGCCTGCAGACACAGGAATGAATTACTTTTCAGCTAGCTAATTCAGCTAGCAATTCTTGTGCTATGTTCAAGATGTTTAGTGAGGGTCAAACTTTAAAAAACGAACCATATGTAGTGTTTTACAGCTGTCATATTCGATAGAGAAAGGCCTGTAAAGTGTGAACTAGTAGAGCCAGAGGAGCAGCAAGAAGGATCAGGTGATGAAAACAACAGACTGACCTAACGAAACAGGGTTTAAAAACATGGTGTTCAGAACTGTCAACCTAAGTCAACCAACAGACATGTTACCAGTGGACACATCAAATCCAGTTAAAGGTAGACTGTCACCTTTTTTTCACTTACCGGTTTTCGTAAGAGGTGCCCGCCCTCACCACAGATGTCCAGTCCATTTTCCGTTATCCTCACCCTGTAACGCGCAATCGCCTCCCAAAGTTCCATTTGATGCCATCTTTTTCGCCGGTGAAAATGCTCATCACTACGATAGCATGTATGACACTTTTCATTACATTTTGGCATCATAGAGATTCATTGTTATTTTTCTTGAATGTTGTGACAAATTTCGTAATACCAATATTAATTTCAACAGCAAAGACGTACATTTAGCAAATTAATGTTGAAGGTTTCCTAGTATACTAGCATGAAGAAAGGCCGATCTCTTAGCATTGTGAAGGATTTCAGGGAAAGGAAAAACTTTGTCGATTTTAAAGGGACCCTCCCACCTTCAAAAAAGTTAATGAATTTGCATGAAAGTGATGTCGCTCGGTTCAGAAAGAGCAAAAACGAATATCTACCAAATTTCATCGAAAAATATTCACCGGTTTTCAAGATATTAGACTTTTACTTTTGTTTACTTTTTGGGATCTCCGCTATTCCTAGCGACTTTATTTGAAAGTGCGGCATTTGTTGCGCGCAAAGCAGCATATACCACCGCGTGCTACAAAACGTTTTAGTCAAACATTTAACGGACGTTCGAAAGCCTGATGACGTCATCAGATTCCCGTAATGGTTAAGAGATAGGGACCAAGCTGGTCCCACCCTGCAAGTAAAGGGAAGAAATTTCTTGAACACCATAAAGCTGCGGGGGTTGCGACCAGGATAAATGGTGGTTTCTGAGCCTGGCCGCAAACTTGGCTATCTCAACTCAAAACTAATGTTAAGGTGGGAGGGTCCCTTTAATTAAGAGCATTTTATACAAATTTTAAGGAAAAACTCGTCAAAAGGGTTTTATTTATCTTTTCTTATTCACACATATTCAATTCAAAGGCGATAAATTGTTAATTAGCAAATTTGTGGTAGAAGACAATGCTTTTTTTTACTTGAAGGGAAGTGGTAAAGGGAAGACCTGAGGTCCGATCTCTTCAACACTAGTGAAGGGAGCAGACCCTATGACAAAGGTAAGTGGTAAAGGATTTTTGGTTTGCTACCATGTTCTGCATGTTTCCACCTCTGTTTCAAACACGACGCGATAAAATTGAAGACTTTTTCGGGGCACGTGTCAAATGTATTGCTAATTCATAGGCGATGCTGAAAGTGGTTTCATCCTCATTTCTACGGTCCCTGTGCGCTAATATTTAATGGTTTTCATCGTGGTAAGTTGATATACAACGGTGCCGGAATCTCTCAAGTAACAAGTAACGGGTGTGCACTTAGTTTTGGAAAAAGATCGATTATCTCTTTTTTGAACTTGAAGTTATAAATACAAATGCTGGCATAGTGAATACCTAATCATGCAATTGAGGATGAGCATGCCAAAATTCAAATTTATACAATTGACTTGGGGAAACTACCCATGCTGGAAACTGCCAGTCTGCAAGGTATGGCAATTTCGACAAGATCTGGTCGGTGCGGGCTTGTTCAGCTGTTGCGGCGTGGTGCGGATTTCGCTTGGTGTGCGGATTTAGTGGATCACAGTGCAGATTTGGCTTGGCGATGGACTTGACGGACAAGACGATATTGATGAGGCAAATCGAAAAACATTGCTGGAGCTTTTATGTGTAATTCAGTGTCCCCTGGGTTTAAATGAGTGTGCAACTGCTGGTCATTTTTGGGTTCTGTGCGGATCTTTTACCCTCAGCCCACATTGGGGTGGATTTTCCGGTTTTGAAGGGTTGGTGCGGATTGTGAACTTGGGCTAGTGCCCTTCGTCGACATGCGAGCAATACTTTGCAGCATGGCTGCGCACGGCTGCAAAGTATGGCTTCAGCTTCAGCAATGTTTTTCAATTTTCCTCATATATCTTGTCTGGTCTGTCATGTCCATCAACAAGCAAATCTGCAATGTGCTACACCAGTGTCCCAAAATTAGGGATATTTTGGCTTGGGTGTTCGAGGGTAAAATTCCTCACTACAAAGAGGACTGAAAGTGGAAAATTGCCAGTCAGAAAGATACAAAGAAGATTGAAAACATGATCACCATTTTCTATGTGAATGTTACAGGATGTGGGAGCTGCGATGATTTAATGGAATTTGAATGTAGGTACAAGCCAGCCAGCAAATGTACATGCGGATGATCTTAGTTGTTAAAGTTGGGAGGGCAACTTGTCCTGGAAAATTAAAGGTGAGAGTGGACCGAGTGGACTATTCAATTTCACAAGGATTTCACTTTCCACCCAAATCTTGGGACACTGGGCTACACTAGATCTGCACCCTACCAGCCAAATCCGCACCACGCCGCATCAGATCAGCACCAGCTGAACAAGCCTGCACCGACAAGCTTTTGTCAAAATTGCAATGCTTTGCAGACTGGGAAACTACTAGGCGCAAATCCAAATATTGATCGACCAATAAACAGTTGAAGTGAGCAGGGCTATGACCAAACTAGGAATAAATAATTTAAATATGAATGCTTATAATTATAAATAGTTATAAAAAATTAGTATTTGTCAATCACCATTCAGCGACCGTTGACCTGACTCAGTCTGAAAAACGTGGCAGCCACGTTTTTCAGACATGCTGAAAGCTGTCATGCTGCACCTCTTAATATTAATTGTATAACAACTTTAAATGACAAATACAGCTTTTCTTTTACAGCAGCAACATGGTAAACCGTTGTTGTGTCAAGACATGCAAGCAACACTTTGATTACAAGCCCCAACATAAGCAGGGTGCAAAATGGAAACTACACAGGTATGTGATCTCGCCACCGTCATTGCAGTATTTGAAATGCAGTATCATGAGGGTTATATTTTACCAGATAAACGCCTTTTGGGCGAAGACCGAACGAGCGAGAGAACTGTAGCTTTTCTTGACAAGGGGTCCTCTGACTTCGGGAATTTTTCAGCTATCGACACAAAATTGGCACACTGCTAGAACTAGACACACTCTACAGTATGTTATGAAAATGAATGAACCGGGGTGCTTGGGACATTCACTTTGCACGTGCAATGAATTCATATCCTATACTGTAGGTAGATTTCCATATCAATTTCACGTGCTTTCAATAATTCTTTAGACGTTTCAGTTCGTTACAGTCTCAAAAGGTCTCGGTTATCTTTCAGTCTACCCCCAAGACCTAACTTATTGTTTTTTCCCTGGCCCGGCATGCTCTCGGCACCATCCCTCCAATTCTGGCCCAAGGCAACGCACGAGCGCTGCCTGCATCTAGTATTGAAAAGACTTCGCTTCGCTTGCTCGCTCGTAACAACCTATGTAGGCTGTCGCCATTTATTGTGGCACAAATGTAAATGCACAGAGAAACCACCTGCTTTATTACCAAGAATTTGAGAAATCAAGCGATTACACCCCAAATCGCTTCCTCCAGCCGGAGGCTGTACCCTCGAAGGTAAGCGCGCTCCGTGGCCGAGAGAATTCCAGCGGTAGTGTTAGACGCGAAAGCAGCTGGTGCGGACGGCCATATTTTGCTCGAACGCGTAATCGCGTGCCGGTGGGGTGGTTCTATTATTTGTCTGAGTGAGAGGCGGCTTACCCATGGGGCGGTATATGGTGCAGAGCTGGGCGCCACTGACAAAGAGAAGGACGCTTATAATGTGACACAATGTGTTCTAATGTTATAATATCTTTTTTCGGCATGGGCCAAGTGCATGTGACCTTGGGGTGGTGCGTCAGTCAATAGTATGGAGATGAGTGCCTGTGGGCTGTGACGTTATGACGTTGTGCGTTGTTTTGTAATTGTGCCGTCTTTTGATGGGGCGAAGGCTTGCAAATCCGCCCCATTGGAACAAAAAGACATTATTGGCACGCCCCCCCCCCCCCCCCCCCAGCAGGGCACGGGTAAACACTCTGGTAGTTCACCAACCTCTCTCTGCACTGTGATTTCAGAACCTTGGTACGTCACCTGCGACGGCGACGTCACCTGCGAGTTCCGCGGAACCCCTGACGCCGTCACCAGCTGGACCATCCGCGGCACTGGACCATCCAGCGACGGCCGTGACGCCGTCACCAGCTGGACCATCCGTGGCACTGGACCATCCAGCGAAGGCCGTGACGCCGTCACCAGCTGGACCATCCGCGGCACTGGACCATCCAGCGACGGCCGTGACGCTGTCACCAGCTGGACCATCCGCGGCCCTGGACCATCCAGCGACGGCCGTGACGCCGTCACCAGCTGGACCATCCGCGGCCCTGGACCATCCAGCGACGGCCGTGACGCCGTCACCAGCTGGACCATCCGCGGCACTGGACCATCCAGCGACGGCCGTGACGCCGTCACCAGCTGGACCATCCGCGGCACTGGACCATCCAGCGACGGCCGTGACGCCGTCACCAGCTGGACCATCCGCGGCCCTGGACCATCCAGCGACGGCCGTGACGCCGTCACCAGCTGGACCATTCGCGGCACTGGACCATCCAGCGACGGCCGTGGCGTCGACTCTGCCAGTGCCGGAGACGACGGCGACGTCACCTGCGAGTTCCGCGGAACCCCTGACGCCGTCACCAGCTGGACCATCCGCGGCCCTGGACCATCCAGCGACGGCCGTGACGCCGTCACCAGCTGGACCATCCGCGGCACTGGACCATCCAGCGACGGCCGTGGCGTCGACTCTGCCAGTGCCGGAGACGACGGCGACGTCACCTGCGCCGCTGGTGTCAACACCGCATGGACACCAGCTGCGAGCTGGTAAACGGCGGTGGAGTGGAAGCAGGTGAGAACTGGCAACCTATTTATGACAAACTTTTCTTTTTTGCTTGAGGGGTGATTCTGGTGTCTTTCTGCTAGAATTATTCAAATTGGGCTTTATCTATTATTTTGACCATGGACGTGCCTCGAGCATACTGCAGCAAAATTTTTACATTTATACCCCCCAAAACCCCCCTAAATATTGACCTAGAGCAACCAAATTTGCGCAGGGGCGAGAACTCCAGGGGGCCCACCTACCTACCAAATTTGGTGTTTCTAGGTGCCATAGGAGCCAATCGCGAGGGGGGTCGCATCACCCCCCCCCCCCTGCCAGGCCGTGTTATGAAAAATGTCCTGCCAGGGCGAGGGTTAATGTAGGAGCTATGCACACATAAAGCATGTGTTGTTTACAGCATGGTACTTCGGCTGCAGGCTTGAAATGGAACAGACTTTAGTCTTATCTGCATGTGGTAGCTCGAGCAGAGGTATTACATCTGCTTACGTGTCCCGTAGCAGCATTTTACACCTTGTCCTGCTCTCCCACAGAGCGCGCAAGCCACCAGCCAGCTGACTCAGAGCCCAGGGGGCGTTCGCCACCAACATCCGCACGGCGCAGCTGCAGAGGTGATTTCTGCCATGGAGCAGCATCCGCGGCTCCATGACATCATCCTTCCATCATTCTCCATCATCATTTCCGGAGCTCACCCGACGGCGGAGCTGGCGACGCCCGCGCCCCGCCTGGCCGTCCAGCCTGCGCGCCGCGGGCCCGGCTCGCCGAGACGTCCGGCTTAGGTCGGCGTTTGAGGCGCGGCGGGGGGCAACGTCTCTGTGCCCTGCTCCGGGTCCCCGCCGCCTGCGGTCTCTTCTGCTGCCGCCACTGAGGGGAACGGCTCTTCTTTGAAGACATCATCGGTCGACGGTGATGCTGGCGGGCCGGTGGCGGCGTGCCCCGTCGGCAGCGCGCCTGGGGAGGACGCTGGTGACGACGAATCTTCATCGCCGTCGGCACCGGTCGCGAGCGAGTCGCTGTTTAGTTGGCCTGCTACTGTGCCAAAAAGTGCGACTGTGGCCAGACTGGTATACGATTTGTCAGTGCTTACGCCCCTCTTGCCGTGCCGGCCGTGCTCTTTGCCGTCTATTGGGGATGCGTTAGAGTTATCGTTTTGGGGTTTATACCGGTATCAAGATTGATTTAAAAGATGGATTTCATCACATTTCTCGCGCACGTTCCACACGTCCTTTTGGTGTTTTGTATGATGGTAAAACGTGCTTATACCTTTTCTCTGTTACCAATGGGCCCTATTAGGTACTGCATCTCCTGCATTATTAGGTAGAGATGCAGTACCATTATTAGGTACTGCATTATTAGGTACTGAAGGAGATGCAGTTAGGTACTGCATCTCCTTCGGAGATGCAGTACCTAACAGATGCTTTCAGTGAACTTGTAGAGTCGAGATTTAACGTCAGGTGTTTGGCGTATTTAGATGATTTTCTTTTCATGTCCAAGGACGCTGAATGGTATCGCTGCGTTTCTGACTAGTGTTGGGTTGTGTATTAATTTCAATAAATTAGTTCTCGTTCCGTTGCATGTTTTTACGTTTCTTGGTGTGTCGATTGACTTTGGGCGTGATTCTGCGCGTGTTCAGGATAATGCCTTGTCTTGTCACTATTGCGGGATGGCCGTGGTCCAAGCACAGTCGCTGTGACAGACGGTTCGATGTGTCGACCAATCATGTTGCTTCGTTTTTGGCGCCTTGTGTGTTGTCCGGTCTGTCAAGACTCAGCTGGCTCAGTCTCGACTCTGGCTCTGGCTGGCTCAGTCTCAGTCTCATCAGAGAGCGAAAGGAGCTGCGCGCGCGGCTGCAGCAATTCATCGGCGGCGGCGCTGTGAACGCTGTGTCGGCGGCGCGCGAACAGGAGCTGATGGCGCTAAACGAGGACCGCCAGCAGCTTGTCCATCTGCAGCAGCTGGTGTTGCAGCTGATGGGCGGCCAGCAGCTGGCGGCGGTCGCTACCCCCCCCCCCCCGCCGGTCCTGTGTGCGGGGACCGCCGCGCCCGGCAGTGATGGAGGGTACTATGGCGGTGTTACATTCCTAACTGTTGTCACATATCAACTGAGAACCGTCCGGCCGGAGGCAGTTAACGCCGGCCGGCACCTACTCACCGTGGCCGTATTTTTTTATATGGAGAGAGGAGAGAGGAGAGAGAGGACATCAGGTTGTCAGAGAAATAAAGTGTATATTTATTATTTGAATCGAGCGAGTCGCGTGTTCCACGAGCGGGACTTGGAGCAAAAAGCTGGCATTGAGATACAACGAACAGAACGTGGCGTCGAGCAGGAACGCCCCCGGCTATGTACACGGTGCTGCTGGGCGCGCGACCAACAAAACACGAGAATGCATCAACATCAAAGACACACGGTACATCAAAGCCCTCCGCGCCATCGCTGGGTCCGTCGGCACCGCTAGCGCTTCTACAAAACAAGCACGCACATAGAGACGCCATTTCCAAACGCACGCATACACAGAACAAAAACGCACATGCACGTCCATTCGTTTCACTCAGTCACCCATGAACGGCTTGGGTTTCCGGACGGTCACCAGCCGGCGGGGCCGCGCCGCGGCAATAGGCGTGAGTCTCCTCGTTGAGCTTGCTGAGCGCGCTGCCACCGGAGGCGGACGGGGCGCCGCCGGCCGCGCCGTCCTTCGCGTCGCTCACCTCCACCTCGACCCCACTGTCGGAGTCCTCGGCGGCGGCGCGCCGGCGCAGCTGCTCGCAGATCTCCTCTGTGACGAAGGTGGCGCACTTGGAGTCGCGCATCAGCGGCGTGAACTCGAGCTCTGGCCGGCCCTGGTGCAGGCGCCTGGCGCAGGTAGTGCTCCGTCAGCGGCCGCGGCTGCACCACGGCAGCGCGCGATGCTCGCACAGCTCGCACTCACGCTCCACGGGAGCCGGCGCCGACTCCGGTCGCCGCCGCTTCACCGGCGTCGAGCTGGCCTGAGACGAGCCCTTTGCCGCACCGCCCGAGCCCGTGTGAGGGATGATTGTGAATTGTGATCTCGTTGTTGATTTTGATGGGCTGTCCGGTGGCGGCCGCCGCCGCAGCTGCCTTCCTACGGCCAAACGACTCCATAATCTTCTTGGCGACGACAGAGTGAGGGCTGTAGACGTCATTCTCGAACTGTTTGTATACATATGCGAATGTGGCCGTACAGACGGTGCACTTGTAGGGAAAGGTGCACCGGGTTCAGCATCACAAGGTGGTCCTTAAAGACGTGGTGCAGGAGCTTCCACTGGTACACCTGGCGCACACAGAGAAAACACGTCACCGGTAAATCCCAGTTTGAAGTGAAGGAAGATGTGCATGAAATCCTAGGACCAGACAACTCGCAGGGGGGAAGTCCACAAATGACGCAACATCACTAGGTACAACCTCGTATCGCACAGCAATGTAAAATCATTAATGGTACCTAATGGTCTCCCTAATAACCAGTGTACGTGTATCTCCAACCCGAGCCGCCTCCCACGATAAGATCAAGACTTGTGTCAAGACATGTGTCCTAAGTATTAAGTAATAAGTTCACCTGTATCAAGTTCACCTAGCACCACTTTTCTGAAAGAAAAGTGGTTCATGTTTTAGTGCCATCTTTCATTATAGAAAGACAATGATGTTGAATGTGTTTTCTGATGAACCACAAAGTGAAAATCAGTGATTTATGGGTGCATTGTATTTAAGAATTCCTTTTGAATTATCATGAGCAGAGTTGAATACCTCCTTTTGCACTCTTTAGAAAATGAAGAGACTCACAAAATTAAAACATGATTAGAAAGAACACATCCTTAGAAATGTTTTGTGTACTAACCATATTTTTTTCACAAAACATTTATAACTTCCACCAAACCACACAATGAGTCAGGTGAGATTATCTTACATTAGGTAAGGTTAGGTAAGGTTAGATTAGGTTGTATTATTTCTGCTTGTAGTGTACCTGACTTTTCAAGGTAGGTACATGATAATTTTAATTGCAATAATCACCTTAAAATATATATTGGCTAGCAACCTAGATAAAGGCTAGGCCACACATGGCAATTAAATAAATATTAACAATTGTTTCATACTTTCACATCGCATCGTAAGAAACATTCAGTTATTTACCTTTGGGGCTCGGGCTGGGCGGTGGGTGAAAAGTTGAGAATTCTTCTTGCCCCTCGACCACCTCCTCTCCTCGCCCGTCCTCGTCCTCTCCCTCGCTCACCAGGCATCTTCACCTGGAAGGTAGGCATACAGAAATGGGCCAGTCTGCAAAACGTGGCAGGTCTTGACAATATGTTGTCAGGGCACACACCACAGGTTGTGGCAGGTTTGAGGAATTTTGGGGCAGAAGCAAGGAAATCTGGGGCAGAAGTTGAAAGCTTGTCACAGCATTGATTCATTTCGCTTCTCATACTTATTAAATGATGCACTTCATCATTATATCATTTTCATCATATTCATGAGGGGCCCTCATGAAAGGAATTGGGTTGCCCAGGTCTCGGCATTCCGCTTGGGGCAATGTTTTGACTGTCCCAAACATCTTGTCACGGATTGAGCTCCCTGCCACACTTTGAAGACTGGGAAATTGGTGCTGGAATGGAAACACTATCAGATTCATGACAATTTTTCCAATACCATAGGTATTTGTTATTCAAATAGCACTTGTCTCAACTTAGTCTATCACTATTCATATAAACCTGGAAATAGTCTAGCTTTTAATATCACATGCCAAAATACATGTATATATATACCTATCAGATGAATCAGAATCGGAATATTTTAAGATATAGATAACATAACTCATTAAAACAGGCAATTCCAAAAGCGTAAACACGACATACATAACCAAAGCAAGGATCATTGTATATTTCAATTGTAACATGCGCGCCGTTTATGGCGACAAAACCCGCTTCCATATCTTATGACCTTGAAGTCTAGTGATGTGTCAACATTGTCGCTAGACATTATCCGATTGATAATTTATGATAATCGATAATTTTTTACGCGATTCACGTGATGATAGCTTGCCAGGTGAATTCTAAAATTTCGTTTTATCCAGGGAAAAAATCATGGGCCGATCTGAGAAAACTTTTTGAAGGTGGCAGTCTTCCTTTAAACCACAGCGACAGACGACGGGCAATGTTTGTTGGTGAACTGGCGTGTCCTTTGATCATGGGTTCCCATCATGTCTACTACCATATCCTTATGGCTGCCAGGCAAGGAGAACCCTACCAGGTGAGAGAACCAGGTGAGAAGGAGTAATTTTGTTTTTGTTTATTTTTTGTTTCTTGTTTGCTATGCTTAATGTTGTCATGCTTGAAAATGAATAGGCTAAAATTTATGAGGAGCATATTGAGCATGTCATAGCTGTACAGTTGGTCACCTGAAAGTGTAGGGAGAAAGAACAGCAGGTTTAAAGTCTTTTCTTTTTTAAATAAACAAACATACAAACTGTTTAGAAAAAATGGTGTTATGTGTTCATAAACAATAAACGTCATTAGCCAACTTTAATGAACGAAGTTGAACAACGAACAATTTAATAATGGATGCTCCATGCATCAGTGTAATACTTTTCATGTAAATAACCTAAAAAATTATTAAGAAGAAAGAGACTCAAATAATTTTCCATATGCCAATGTGAAAAGACATTGAAGGCTCCAAATTTTTTAAACATCAATAGGTTACCTTAAATAACCTGTCAGAGGTACCTAGACTTTTAGGGTATCAGGTAGCGACAATAACTTGCAACAATCAAATTTAAATCTAGAGAATATGGACTACCGTCTACCAGCACATCAATTTCAACCAAATAAAATTCACACCTATGTGACCTATGGATCTTGCATGACATCAGACAGTGTTATAAGCATGTACCAAATAAATGATTGATGCATAGATCACTGTCAGGAATGGAATGCATTATTGAATGGTGCAACAATATGTCTTCCAAAGACCACACAGCATAAAAGGGAGCCAAATACCAATAGCCAATACTTTTCACATCCATAGTAAAATTTGAATAAGTAGAATTTGAATTGTACCAAAGAAACAACATTGTCATAACCAAGAATATAAGAGGTATTCTTATAGCAAGCGTGTCACATGCTAGGAGCCATGACAATCTTGGCCATGACTGCCATGAACCAATCTGAATTGACCTGGAAATAAAAATCTTTGAGAACACCTCCTGTATGTAAGACCACCTAATAAACTATGTTTCAAAATTTATTTTACTGTAAATAAATATGAAAAATGGCAAAAACACCTTCCAAGCGCCTGATTGTGATAAATTATAACAGACTGTAACAGGCAAGCACTCAGAATCTTGCTCTTTTTAGTTTTTTCGGAAATTTTTGTTTGAAGCAGCTGCGCCAGATATGAGTTCAATCACTTGAGTAATTAAAATGCTGCATAAATCAGTTCACTAATCACCCACCGCCCTACACTCTACCATGATGTTTCATCCATGACTCTAGCTTATTATATCTATGAATCAGACTCTAGCAGTCTAGCAGCCATCAGCAACTATCATACTGGGTTGATCAAAACGAAAATGTGCTGGCTGATTTACTGTATGCGATTTCATGAGCAGTTTTGAATATGGTGACCTCAGATGAACTCGGTGTGACCTCGACTGGTCAACTTACCCTTTTCGCCAATGAGAACCAAGGCCCCTTGCAAGGCCCTAAAAACAATGAACACCATTCTAAGCTCAACAACTACCGATCCGATCCATAGGCGTAGGAACAGGGGGGGGCCAGGTGGGCAAGTGCCCACCCACTTTTCGAGGTGGGGGGGGTCAACCATGTGTTTTGGCCCACCCACTTTTTACTCGAGGCCCCTCTTCTCGATTTGAGAGGACGTCGTCACCTTCCAGAATCAACAAACTCGGTAAAAATAAGTTCCACGATCCCCACGCACGGACTCCAACGGGCCGTGATGGATCCAAGGAGGCCCTCTGTTCATACTTGTCAGTCGAAGCCCCTGAGACTGATGGCCTGAGAGGCCCTAGTGGATCTGAGGAGGCCCCAATATCCACACTGGTCTGGGGAGGCCCCTGACACTGGCGGTCTGGGAGGCCCCTCTATCCACACTAGTCAGAGGTCTGAGACTGGTGGTCTGGGAGACCCCTCCATCCACACTAGTCAGAATAAATTTAGGTCCCTGACACTGGCGGTCTAGCCGAGGCCCCCTACCCTCACTAGTCAGAGGAGGCCCCTCTATCCTCAATAGTCATAAGAGGCCCCTGAGACTGATGGTCTGTGTTGTGTCGTGAATTTAGTTGCGCTGTTCAGTGTTCGTATCAGCTGCGCCAGAATTGTGCGAGGTTGCTTTGTTATTTTTAGGGAAGACCCAAGTCGTGTCAGCTGATTGCAAATTCCGAACCGGCGCCAATGTGATTTGTAAAATGTAGACGCTTCATGCCCACGCGTTGTAGTCGTGCTTAGTTTCTTATTTGATAGGCACTATAATTGTAAGAATGCTCACCGCCCTCTCGTCTTGTGTTTAGTCACGGCATCGGCCCACTACTAAGTCCGGGGTGGACTTCCGGTAATGGCGGCGTAGGCGTTGGTCGCGTGGTTTTTTGGTATCTTGTTGTGCGGCGGCCAGAATACACGTCCGGCAGTTCCGGTGATCGTTTTCGGCCGCCCGCCTCTCACGAGGCCACTGTGAAGAGGCAACACAACAAAGTGGCGACGAGGATGAGATCAGTGATTTTTCACCATGGATTTCGCGGCGGCTCCCGCGCCGTTTTTGCCCACCGCTGGAGCTGAGCCGGCGATTCCCTGGCCTCGGTGGGTCAGGATGTTTGAGAACTTTTTGTGTGCGGTCGGAGGTGACGCTTTCTCTCCCGCACGTCGCCAAGCTGTCCTCCTGACTTGTCTAGGGACGGAGGGGCAGCGGGTGTTTGAGAATCTGCCACCCATGGAGAAGCTGGAAAGCGAGGACGACTTCCAATGGTGCCTGCGCCGCCTCGAGGCCCATTTCGCTCCCAAACAGAATGTTTGTGTTGAGCGCTACCGCTTTCGCAGCCGGGGGCAGCAACCAGGTGAGACCACCAGCCAGTGGGTCTCCGTGCTGCGCCAGTTGGCCAGCACGTGTGAGTACGGTGCCCAGATGGACGAGTTTATCAGGGACCAGGTGATTGAGAAAACCGTGAGCTCTAAGCTGAGGCAGCGGCTTCTCATGGAAGGGTCAGGTCTGACTCTGGAGAAGACCCTGACTCTGGCCGACACCTTGGAGTCTGCTGAACGAGAAGCAAGGGTGATCGAGGGACCAGCCGTGCCTGTGCCTGTCCAGGCCCTGCAGCCACAGAAGTTTCAGCGAGGGGGGTCCAGACGCAGACGCTCCGGCCCGGTCCCAGCCCAGCAGCAGGAAGGACGGCAGCAGCTTCCGCAGGGGAGGCAGCAGCAGCCGAGACGGCAGCAACCACAGCAGCAGACAGCAGGCCCTGAGTGCTGGGGCTGCGGGCGCCCTGGACATCGCAGAGGTGACCGCAGCTGCCCAGCGTTCGGTAGGAAGTGCTCCAAGTGCGGTAAGACCAACCACTTTGCCCAGCACTGCGGTGCTAGTGTGGTTTCTAGTGTCCAGGTGCTAGCTGTTGGGGCTAGTGCCGTGCCGCTGACCCTTGATGCTGAGGTAGAGGGGCTCAAGGTAACTTTCACTGTGGACTCAGGGTCTCCAGTTTCCATCCTGCCGAGGGACTCTGTGCAGGGTGATCTCGGGGCAGCCGAGGAGAGCCTTTGTGCCTACGGGGGGAGCGTGCTAAATGTGCTGGGGGTGAAAAGTGTTCATGTGTCATGCCGGGGGAAAACAGAGTTGGTCAAAGTGTATGTTGTGCCGTCAGGACGCGCTCTGATGGGCCTTGACCTGATGGAAGTGTTTGATGTTTGTATTGTGGGCAACCGTGTGTGCAGTGTGTCCACCAACCCCACCTGTGTGTCCTCTCCTGAGCCTGCCCAACCCACCAGCCCACCTGACGAGCTACCAGCCTCTCCGGGGGCCCAACCCGCTATCCTTGGGTACCAGCACCGAGTGACAGTTGACCCAGGGGTACCACCAGTGCGCCAGCCACTGCGCCGCCTGCCTTTGGCTGTGCTGGACGCAGTGAGTGCCCGGATTGATGAGCTGGAGGCCCAGGGTGTGATTGAGAAGGTGAGCGCGTCTCCCTGGATCTCACCACTGGTCGTTGGCAGGAAACGGGACGGTGCCATCCGCCTCTGCGTTGACATGAGGAGGGTGAACCAGGCGGTCATCACGGATGGTCATCCTCTCCCGAGGATTGAGGACGTTCTCGATCGGCTCCGTGGTTCGCTGATGTTCTCCAGGCTGGACCTGAAGGACGCGTACCACCAGCTGGAGCTGCATCCCGACAGCCAGAACCTGACCACGTTTGTCAGCCACAAGGGTTTGTACCGGTTCCGCCGTGTAAACTTTGGTCTGGCGAGTGCCGGCCCTTGTTTTCAGAGGGTGATGACGTCGATGCTGGAGGGCATCCCCGGGGTGGAGGTGTACCTCGACGACATCATCATCCACGCACCGTCCCAGGCGGAGCATGACGCTCGCCTGAAGCAGGTGCTGCGGCGGTTGGAGGACCACCGTGTGAAAGTGAACTGGTCCAAGAGTGCCACCGGCTGCCGTGACATTGATTTCCTCGGTTACAGGATCTCAGCGGCCGGTGTGCAGATCGACCCAGGGCGGATCAGTCCGCTGCTGGAGGCTCCAGAGCCACAGGACGAGAAGGGCCTCCGCGCCTTCCTGGGAGCCACGGGCTACCACGCCCGTTTCATGCCGCGGTACTCGGACCTGGTCGAGCCGCTGCGAGCTGCGCTGCGCGCTGACAAGTTCGAGTGGTCGCCGGCGCTGTCCAGCGCCGTCCAGCGCGTCAAGGACGCCATCCGTCAGTCACCGGCGCTGGGTATGTTCGACCCCGCGCTCGCCACGGTGCTGACGACCGACGCCAGCGACGTCGGAGCAGGCGCGTGTGTGACGCAGATCGACGCCTCGGGGTCGCCCAGGGTCATCGCGTACGCGTCTAAGTCGTTCTCTCCGGCCGAGCGTAACTACTCCACTGTGGAGAAGGAGGCGCTGGCCGTGGTGTGGGCCTGTGAGAAGTTTCGCCACTATCTCTGGGGGCGGAAATTCACTCTGCGCACGGATCATCAGGCTCTGTGTACCATTTTCGGTCCCAAGGGTTCCACGCGCGTCGGGCGGCGTGTCGCGCGGTGAGAGGCCCGCCTGCTCGAGTTTTCTTTCGACGTTGAGTACGTCCGCTCGGAGCGGAACACCGTGGCCGACGGCCTGTCACGGCTGCCGGTAGCCGAGACCTGGTGGCCGGATGATGACGATCTCCAGATTGCAGCTCTGACGGTGGCCGCAGCCATCTCTGAGGAGGAGCTCAGTGACGCCTCGGCGGCCGACGAGTGTCTCAGCGTCGTCCGTGGGTACGTGTCCGGGCAGTGGCCCCGCCAGAGGGACGTTGACCCCCGAGCAGCTGGTTTCTTTCAGGTACGGGACGAGCTGTCCGTACACGGCCAGCTGCTGCTCCGCGGTGACCGGCTGGTGGTGCCAGCGGCGCTGCGCGAGCGCGTTCTGACTAACGCGCACGCGGGCCACCAGGGGGTGGTCCGCACAAAACAGCGGCTTCGTGAGCGTTTCTGGTGGCCGCGCCTGGACCGGCAGGTGCGTGACCTGCTGAAGAGCTGTGAGGTCTGCTCTCAGCACGATGGGCACGTGCGGAGGGAGAGGCCGCCCCTCCAGCCCATCCCACTCCCAGATGGACCGTGGCAGCGCCTCATGGTGGACGTGATCGGTCCCATGAGAGGTCCGTCGTCTGAGCGCTACGGCATTGTGCTCGTCGATATGTACAGCCGGTGGCCGGAGGTCGCGCTCTGCCAGGACGCGACGGCAGACAGTATCTGCCAGTTCCTGGAGACAGTGTTCGCTCGCGAAGGTGTGCCGCTGGAGCTACTGTCAGATAACGGCCCTGCGTTTCGGTCGGGCCGACTCGCCGAGTTTTTGGGTCGCATGGGCGTCAAACAGACATTTAGTTCGCCCTATTCGCCGCAGACCAACGGCATGGTCGAGCGGCTGAACCGGACGGTTAAGGAAGCCATCCAGTCGGCTCGCCTGGCGAGGGAGCCGCGCTCGACGTTTGTCAGAAAGTTCCTGGGTGAGTACCGGGTCACGGTCCACCAGGCATCGGTAAAATCCTTTTTGAAAGGATTGCATTCCCAATCCACATTCCTAGTGCCGAAGTGGATTGCATTCCTACCCGCAATCCCCTTTTTTCACTTGGATTGTGATCAAATCCGCAATCCTTTTTTGCAATCCTGTTGTATTATTATGTGCACTAGTGGATCTGGGGGAGGAAGGGGGGCATAGGGCCGTGCCTCCATCCCCAAATCACCCATTTCTAGTACCTAGTATTGCGAGTAATTCCTATCTAAGGCACAGGTATTTTATGGGAAATATTTTTGCCCTAAACACCCCCACATTTAACCCGCGCCCGGCTGGGGGTCCTGGATTTCCACGCCCTGCTGGGGGGGGGGTGTTTGAACACCCCCCCTTGTAACTCGGCTCCTGGGCCACGTAGCGATACGCGGAAGGCGGCGTTCGAAAGAGCGTCAAAAATAATGACGAAATCACTTCGGTCAATTTTTTGGTCAGGTCAAAGGTCAGGTCACCAGAGGTCATTGAAGGCAAAATTTCGCCGATTTCCAGGTCGAATGTCGAAAATTTCCAAGAAGCCAACGCATAACTCGGGAACCAATAGAGCTACAGCGCCGCGGAAAAGCGCATTCGATAGCCCTATTAACGCCCTTTCTGAGCAATTCTCTCAGATTTGACCTAACGTCAACGGTTTTGCCTGCAGGGGGCAAAAACTGCAAAAATAGCCGATTTTTTCGGAAACAGTTTTTTCGGCAATAACTTTTGACCCAAGCCTTGTACGAGCTTACTTTTACCGGCATCGTGTTCCTCTCGTCACGACGCATCGAATGAACTATAACTTGACCTTGAAAGGTCAACTTGAAAATTTGACCTCAGGTCAAGGTCATGACCTGACCGGAAAGGGTCATGTTGCATATCAGTCGATCCGTATCGTCGAGCTGAACACATCTAAGGCGTTTTCATCGCTCTAGCATGCCTCTATCAAAAGTTATTTGCGAAAAACTGTTAGATACAATTTGTGACCTTAAATGACCTGAGGGCATACACAAGGGTCACAGACACCATTTTCATGTTCAGTGTGTCTAAACCACTTGTAATTCAGTGTTTGGGAGTGTTTATAATGTCTTTCGTCCAAAAGAGGCGCATTTCAATTTTCTCCCATTGACTTATAATGGGGAGGTCGCAAATTGACCTGACCTTAGGTCACCGATATCAAAATTCTGAGATATACATTTTATAGATACTGTTACTCTTATCAATCGCTGAAAGTTTCAAAGCGATCGGTCACTCGGTGTAGCTATGACAGACATTGAAACTTTTTATGAGGTGAGGTCACTTCAAGTGACCTGGTGACCTGACCTTGAATGACCTTGGTCTGAAATTTTCACAACATGTGTAGAATTGATGTATGATAAGGTATACCAAAAACGGCGGCGCTCCGCGGCGCCGTTTTTGAGATATTCGCGAAAAACCACAAGGGGGGGTGTTCAAACACCCCCCAGCAGGGCGCGGGTTTAACTTCTATCTAACCACTGTTTTATATTTTTAAAACTCGCCCTCAAATACGTAATTTTGCCCTTCTTATGTAGTTCATCAGCGTATATTATTTTGAGCGTTTAAATTAAAAGCGTTTAAATTATTTCAGGTTTCGATATAAAGCCCTTGATAGCAAAGTACCTACATTAGGCCGATGAAGCCGATCTCATAATTTTCAATCGCAACAAACCATTTCAAAGCACTAATCAAACACAATCCGGATTGGATTGCAAAAATTGGAAGTATGATGCAATCCAATCCGCAATCAAATCCTGTTTTTTGGAATGGATTTCAAATCCAGGTGCAATCCACCAAAAAGGAATGCAATCAGGATTTTGCAATCCTGCAATCACAATCCTACCGATGCCTGCGGTCCACCCGGCGACCGGAGTGTCGCCCTTTGTTTTGATGAGGGGGCGGGAGGCGCGGACGATTCTCGATGTGACCCCGTCCGATGTGACCCCGTCCGGCCGTGCTGCCGAGGATCGAGCTGTCCGGCAGCATCACCAGTCGTACCAGGAGACCTACAGGGCCCGGTATGACCGCACCGCCACGGCCGCCCCGCGATGGGAAGCTGGCGACTGGGTGCGAGTACGGAAGCCCGGGACGGGCCGGGTCGAGGGGCAGCGCTCTGTGCAGGTGAGCCGCAGGACCGGTCCGGTCAGCTACAGGCTGGCCACAGGTGAGCGGGTGCATGCCAGGCGCCTGGTACCGGGCCGCCCGGGGGAAGCTGATCGCGAGGTGCCGGTGACCTTTTACCCAGTCGGGGGCGAGCCCGAGCCTACTGACCCAGCCCCTGTGACCGTGGACCCCGCTCCTACCGATGACGTGTGTCCCGAGCCGCCCAGGGGTACCAGTCCTGTCCCAGCGGCGCCAGTCGGTGCCGCCCCTGACGAGCATGCGGCCCCGCGCCGCAGCCGTAGGGTGCGTAGGCCGCGGAAGCGTTTCTCGCCGTAGGTTAGGCGAGTTTGCGCGTGTACAGTTTAGCTCAGCACCGTACCTGTGCCTGGGTGTTTTCATAGGGTGCGTTTTCCCTCTAAGAGAGGGGTGGTGTTGTGTCGTGAATTTAGTTGCGCTGTTCAGTGTTCGTATCAGCTGCGCCAGAATTGTGCGAGGTTGCTTTGTTATTTTTAGGGAAGACCCAAGTCGTGTCAGCTGATTGCAAATTCCGAACCGGCGCCACTGTGATTTGTAAAATGTAGACGCTTCATGCCCACGCGTTGTAGTCGTGCTTAGTTTCTTATTTGATAGGCACTATAATTGTAAGAATGCTCACCGCCCTCTCGTCTTGTGTTTAGTCACGGCATCGGCCCACTACTAAGTCCGGGGTGGACTTCCGGTAATGGCGGCGTAGGCGTTGGTCGCGTGGTTTTTTGGTATCTTGTTGTGCGGCGGCCAGAATACACGTCCGGCAGTTCCGGTGATCGTTTTCGGCCGCCCGCCTCTCACGAGGCCACTGTGAAGAGGCAACACAACAGTCTGGGAGGCCTATCCATCTACACAGTAGTCAGAGGAGGCCCCTGAGACTGATGACCTGATAGGCCCTTATAATCACACCAGGCAGAAGAGGCCCATGATACTGATGGACTGAGAGGCCCTTCTATTTATACTGGCCACAGGAGACCCCCAAAACTTTCGGTCTGGGAGGTCCCTCAATCCGGCAGCAGTCAGAAGAGTACCATGAGACTGATGGCCTGGGAAGCCATTATATTCACACTAGGCAGAGGAGGCCCCTGAGACTGATGGTATGAGAGGCCCTCATATTCACACCAGTCAGAAGAGGCCCCCGAGGCTGATGGCTGTGAGGCCTTTCTGTTCATATAACTGGCCACTGGAGGCCCCTGAAACCGGTGGTCTGGGAGGGCCCTCTATCCACACTAGTCAGAAGAGGCCCCTGAGACCGATGGTCTGAGAGGCTCTTATATTCATACTGGCCACAAGAGGCCCCTGAGACTGATAGTCAGAGAGGTCCACTCCTAATGAATCTGAGGGGGCCCTCTATCCACGTTTACACTTTTCTAGGGAGGCCCCCCGAGACTGATGGTCTGAGAGGCCCTTTTATTTATACTGTCCACAGGAGCCCCCTGAGATTAATGGTCTGAGAGGCTCTTCTATTTATACTAACCAGAGGAGGCCCCTAGGATTGATGGTCTAACAGGCCCTTCTATTTATACTAGCCAGAGGAGGCCCATGAGACTGATGGTCTGAGAGGCCCTTCTATTCAAACTAGGCAGATGAGGCCCCTGAGAATGATAGTCCGAAGAGCCATGCGGCGGCAACTGGCCGTGGCCATATTTCGGCTCGGTAGGGCCCCACAGAGCTCATGAGAGCACCTCAAGGGCTCCTAAGTAGACACGCTTATCCCCACGTGCCACGCCGGCTTCTGAAGGCTCCTTGTAGGCATATAAGGGCCCTTTCCGGCCTCTAACGGCTCCACCCGCCTGTGATGGCTCCACACCAGTATTTATGAGCGCCACACAGCGGCGCCTTTGAGGGTCATACTAGTGTCTCTTAGGGCCCTATATCGGTCTCGACACCTCTGAGGGCCCCAGAGCAGTATCTCGGAGCTCGGAAGGCCCCACACCGGTGACTCTGAGGACTCACCGGCTCCTGAGAGCACCATGTTGATGTCTAACGGCTCCACAAGGCCACTGAAGGCACCACACAAGCTCTCACTGAGCTCTTATGTCCATGCATCGGCCTCTGAGGGATTTAAGCCAGCGCATTCATAGCTCCACACCAGCAATTGTAAGGGCTTCACACTGAAGTATCTGAGGGTTTCACACCGGTGTCTCTAAGGGCCACATACCGGCATCTCTGAGGGCCCATACCGGCATCTCTGAGGGCCCCATACCGGCGTCTCCGAGGGTCCACATCTGGCGGGCACCCATCAGCGACTGAAGGTCCCACACTGTCGACTCCGAGAGCCCCATCTGCGTCTGGGAGCACCATGCCGTCTCTAAGAACCACAGCGGCTCCTCCGTACGAAAGATGGGCGTCTCCATGCCAAAGGGGAGCGGTTCTGAGACAGTAGGGCACCTACGTGCAATAGAGGGGCGCCTATGAAGCCCATAGGGGCGCCTCAATGCGAAAGAGGGGCGCCTCTGAGGCCTACATATATGGGCGTCCACATGCAATAGAGGTCTGCAAATTGCAATTGATCAATGCCATGGGGGTGCATTCATAAGAAACAGGGGCGCCGGCATGGCAAAGAGAGGTGCCTTCAAGTGTCCATAAGAGAGAGACGCCTATGATAAGCGCACATTGTATGCGACAATGGGGCGACTGTGGGACATATAGGGATGTCTCTGATGACTATACATAGGGCGCTTATATGCCAAAGAGGGCGCCTATGAAGCTAATGGGGGCACCTGGGAAACGAGGAAGACATTTGTGTAAGGGTTTTCAGGGGTCATGCGCCGTTTGCGGCAAATACATTCTAAAAAAGTCGGAGGGGGAATAAGTTTTAAAAATGGTGCGGACTTTCTGCACTGTTCGCTTAACCCTATTCCTGGCGGGCTCCGCCGGGACAAGAAACTGGCGGGGGGGGGGCCGATTCGGCCCCCCCCCTGAGATCTCGAGAACGAAGCAAGATAGCGACAAGCGGTAAACGGCATCGGATACGCATGGACAAGATCTACAATTTTTACTAAGGTTATTTTCAGGTCAGGTCAAAGATGACGTCACAGGGGTCGAAAAAGTCAAAATGGCGGCGCTAGATATGGAGAGAGTTTTTCTCGAATAACTTTCGAATTAGTCAAGATAGGAACAAACTAAGGGCATCATCGTGATCCTTTCGTCAATCCGCATCGAATGATATATATGTTGACCTCGAAAGGTCAAGGTCAAAGGTTGACCTCAGGTCACGTGACCTCGAGGTCATCATGTATATCATTCGATGCGTCTTGACGAGCTGAACACAATGAGACCATCCACGCGTCTGTATCTTGTTTCTGTACGGAGTTATTGGCCAAAAACCTTTGGTGACCTTTGATGACGTCACATGACCTCACAGCTGCCCACAGCCCAACAGCAAAACAGACCTCAAGGTAGTGAAGGTTGATATTATATGAAGTCATGTATGGTATATGGGGCCATTCCGACCCGTTTTAGTGGTAAAAACAGGGAGTTGATTTTTCCCCCATTGACTTATAATGGGGAGATCGCGAAACTGACCTGACCTTAGGTCACCGATATCAAAATTCCGAGATATACAAATTGCACATACTGGTACCCTAACTAAGGCCTGAAGAGAAGAAATTGATCGGTCAAAAACTCTAGCTCTGGCGTGATTGCAAACTTTTCTGAGGTAGGGTCACCAAACCGCCTCTGGTGACCTGACCTGAGGTCAGATCAACTCAAAATTTTCAGACATGTTGCGTAGAAGCCTTATAGGAAAAGTCAGAAAATTTGAGCTTCCTAGCTCAACGCGTTTGGGAGAAATAACCAAAAAACCTCAGGGGGGGGGCTCCTGAGGCCCCCCCCCCCCGCCAGGAATAGGGTTAAGCGGATACGCCCCTGGGTACATCTGCCCGATCTCAGAAGCTAGATTTGGAGGTCATACTTGAAAGCAGCCAGCAGGATGAGGCAAAAGTTGGAGGCCCCTGAAAATAGGAGGCCCCCTGAAAAAGGAGGCCCCTTGACAGGGTGGCCCACCCACTTTTCATGACGTTCCTACGCCCGTGATCCGATCAAGGCAAAACACTACCAGTCGATTCACCGTACGCAATTTTATCGTCTTTCGAGTTTCGTAGTTTGGTGACCTCAGGTGACCTCAGCCAAACTCGGAAACATAAAATTGACCCCTCGGAGTCACCGAGGTCACCTTAGGGCTTAGATCATCTCACCTATTCAAATAAATTGCATGCCTAAATTACATATCCGCGTAATTTGAATTAGACAAAGGCTCCTCGAGGAGCCTTTGTGCATACTGTTGTTGTTGTATCGTGAGCCTGGCCCAGCTTCACCCTACCCGTTAGGATATATCACTGCCCTTTATCACCGTGAGACTGGAATGTCTCAGTCTGTAGCTATATCCACGAATATCATGGTGACTATTTGTTCCTATTTCGTGTACGATTGTACCATATGTTTTTGAAGGTACCGAACTACTGGCGGATCAAAGGGGGATATTTGGCGCAAATTCCCCCCCCCCCTCCTGCAGCGTCCAAAATCGAAGAAAATTTTCGTTTTTTTCAAGGATAAAACGAAAACTAAACAACTTTTATTATAAAAAAGCATCTTTTAAACTACACAGCAGTGCGAAAGGAATCGAAATCCGATGAGTTTTTAGAATTTGGAGAAACCTTTTCGGAGATATGCCCTCCCGCAGCGTCCAAGACCGCCTATCTGGATCCGCCAATGGGATTTGGAGGAATCTGGAGGATTTTTGTAACTGATCTGGAGGATTACAGCCTTCTCCATCTGGCAGCACTGGTCGCCGGTTGTGCGGCAGTCGGCCGCCGGCCCGCGCAGGGCGTGGGTGTGTTCTTGTTGGCTGTGCGCCAAGTGGGCGCGCGTGGAATAAAGAACTCACATTATATCAAATTGGCGACGAGGATCAGATCAAGGTGAAGCCTTGGAGCTGTGATTGCGAGTGATGGCGAAACGGACCGGTGATCAGTGCGCGGTGGTCAGCGAGGGCGGACAGGCCACGGACGGTGAGGGCGCAAACGTTGCTTAGTACGAATGCTTAGTGCTTAGTATTGCTTAGTATTTTTATTTTCGCGCTGCTGCTGGTAGTCTGCCTGTCGCGCGGCGGCCGTGGTCGTGGCAGGATTTCCATGTGATCGCCATTTGTGGCGGCCATGATGCCTCGGCAGTGTGGTGTGCGTGGCGCATGCGTCGGCGTGCTGCACGCTGATTGGTCGGCCGGGGGTGACGCGCAGCTGTGGCAGCGCGTGCGATTGGCCGATTGGTGCGGCGGAGAGGGCCTCAATGCGGTTTGAGGTGCCTGGTCCCCAAGCGGATGATTTCGGCGGGAAGCTGGCGCGCGGCCGAGCGGTTCGGGGCGAGTGCGCATGCGCGCGTGGTGACGTGTGTGTGACGTCACTACCACGTGACGCCCCCGTCGAGTAAAGCGCGGGAAACCGCAGCCGGCAGCGCCAAGACGGGCGCGACGGGCGCAGGGCGGCGCGGTGAGCGGTGACGGTCGGCGTGAGCGGTGGCCGACCGACGTGAGCGGTGGCCGACCGGCGTGAGCGGTGGCCGACCGACGTGAGCGGTGGCCGACCGGCGTGAGCGGTGGCCGACCGGCGTGTGCGGTGACCGGCCGGCTTGTGCGGTGACCGGCCGGTGTGAACGGTGACGCCCGGAGCGAGCCGACGGTGAAGCGGCGGCGGGCCGACCGGTGGAGCGGCGGCGGGCCGACCGGTGGAGCGGCGGCGGGCCGACCGGTGGAGCGGCGGCGGGCCGACCGGTGGAGCGGCGGCGGGCCGACCGGTGGAGCGGCGGCGGGCCGACCGGTGGAGCGGCGGCGGGCCGACCGGTGGAGCGGCGGCGGGCCGACGGTGGAGCGGCGGCGGGCCGACGGTGGAGCGGCGGCGGGCCGACCGGTGGAGCGGCGGCGGGCCGACGGTGGAGCGGCGGCGGGCCGACCGGTGGAGCGGCGGCGGGCCGACCGGTGGAGCGGCGGCGGGCCGACCGTTGGAGCGGCGGCGGGCCGACCGGTGGAGCGGCGGCGGGCCGGCCGGAGGAACGACGCGCTGGTGAGAGCACGGCAGCGTGATGGTTCCAACGGGCATGCAGCTGGTGTCTGCGGGGCCGGTAAAACTTCAGTTTTTTACATTAAAGAAACACAATTTTGATGATCGTTTCTCCTTCT
This sequence comes from Amphibalanus amphitrite, assembly GCF_019059575.1. Lineage (NCBI taxonomy): Eukaryota > Metazoa > Arthropoda > Thecostraca > Balanomorpha > Balanidae > Amphibalanus > Amphibalanus amphitrite. The sequence goes on from NW_024881690.1 coordinate 682,823, forward strand.
CGATGGCCAATTACATCAAAAACAGTTTCAAAACACTTAAGTTCGCACCACTTACCGAAATATAATAAAGAAATCACCCCACCTTTGATGCGCTACGCACACACTGCAGAGACGCAAAATGGCGACATTGTTTTGCCTCTGATGCGCCAGATATGTAATTTAAAAGAATTGGATGCGACTACTAAATACAATATCCTGAAACAAGAACTATTTTCATCCTAGGGGACACTGGGAAATCGGGGTTTTTGGGTGGGGGAGGGGGGGGGGTTAGATTCAAACCAAATCTAACCTAACCTAACCTAACCTAACCTAACCTAACCTAACCTAACCTTACCTAACCTAACCTAACCTAACCTAACCTAACCTAACCTAACCTAACCTAACCTAACCTAACCTAACCTACCACGTTTCCAGGGGTTTGTGCGCTAGGGACGAAAAGGAGTATATCTTAGGTAAGGGTAAATGGAAAAATGTTAGGTTAAAGAGTTCTGGAATAGGCTCCAGGCCGGCCTTCGGCCGGCCTGGAGACAATTCCAGAACTCTTTAACCTAACATTTTTCCATTTACCCTTACCTAAGATATCCCCTATTTGTGGCCAAGGCCACATCATTGGTTCGCGTCGCTAGCAAACACGTTTCTCAATCACCTTCACCCGAAAACCCCGATTTCCCAGTGTCCCCTAGGAGGAAAATAGTCTATTATCGGCATATTGTATTTAGTAGTCGTATCCAATTACTTAAGGTTACATATCTGGCGCATCAGAGGCAAAACAGCGTCGCCATTTTGCGTCGTGGCAGTTGACGTAGCGTGCTGACGATAGGGTGGTTTCTTTATTATATTTCGGTAAATGATGCGAATCAAAGTGTTTTGAAGCTGTTTTTTATGTAATTGACCAAGGAGAAACAGTGAAGCATCATCAAAATTGTGCTACCTCAATGTAAAAAACTGAAGTATCGCCGCGGGGCCGTACCGGGCAGGCACGGACTTCGAGAAATGGCTGCGAGCGTTGGAGCGCTACATGGTCGCTATGGACATCCAAGGGCCTACCAGACGGTGCGCCGTGCTACTACACCTGGTGGGGCCTGACATAGCCGATGTCAGCGACTCCCTGCCGGAAGAGGAGGCAGAAGGACCGGAGGAAGACGAGTTCACCCGGCTAAAAAGGAAGTTGGTACGGTACCTGGTGCCAAGGAATAACGTCGTGGCTGAACGAGGGAAATTCCAAGGAATGACAATGGAGCCGGAGGAAAGCCTGGAGGAGTTCCTGGCCAGGCTACGGACCCAAATCCTGCGCTGCGGCTACGAGCCGGCGCAGGTGAACCGGGAGCTGCGAGACCGCTGCGTCCTGGGCAGCCGAGGCGAGCTGCAGCGGAAGCTGGTGAGGGAAGCGGCACTGAAGGGCGACGAACTCAACCTGGAGGATGTCCGGCGGGCGGCACGCGCCCACCGGGACGTCATGGACCTGACGACTCGGTTGTCAGGGGCGCCGGTGCCGGCTGCGACGGACGGGGAGGCAGTCCAGGTGGTGAGACGCCAGCGGCGGGCGGAGACGGCCAGGCCGGCCGAGCGCCCGGGACCGGGCTCGTGCTTCGGCTGCGGAGGCCGGGGACACTGGCGGCGGGACTGTCCGACGGCCAGGGCGGACTCGGCGCCGGAGAGGGCGCACCCTCCGGCGGCAGGAGCGGTGCAGCAGCGCGGAGTGTCTCGCCCGCCCGGCCCGGCAGACGGCGGTCGGCGAGACAGCAGACGCGGCGGACCGCTCGAGAAGAGGAGGTGCTTCAAATGTGGCAGAACTGGACACCTGAAGCGGGACTGTCCAGGAATCGGACAGGTGGCGTCCGTGGAGGAGGATGTCGTGATGACGGTGGCGCAGCTGACGAGCCAGGACCGGCTGCCACTGGTAACTCTGTCTGTCAACGGCCGGGAGACTGAGATGCTGGTTGACACCGGGTCACCAGTGTCGATCGTGGCGGACGGCAGCATCCCGGGACTGAAGCTGAGACCGTCCAAGATGCAGCTACGCTCGTTCACGGGTCAGCCGGTGCCGGTCCGCGGCGAGGCGACCGTGCAGGCGGAGTATGGCGGCCAGCGGAAGCGGCTGAACGTGGTTGTCAGCGGTCAGCTCCGACACCACCCGCTGCTGGGGCGCGACTGGCTGCGTGAAATACGTCTGGACTGGCGGTCGCCGCTGCAGGTCAGCGAGGCCAGCAAAGTGAGCGGCGGGCGGACGCTGAGCTCAGTGACGGCGGCGCACGCAGCAGTGTTTGCAGGGGGCCTCGGCACGATGGAGCAGCGCGCGCACCTGACCCTAAAGCCGGACGCGGTGCCGCGGCGGCTACCACCGCGACCCGTACCGTGTGCGCTGCTGCCGCAAGTGGAGAACGATGGATCCGGTGGGCGCCTGGACGCCAGCGGCGCCGGGAGGTCAGGCCGGCGGGACGCCAGCTGTGCCGGGAGGTCAGGCCGGCGGGACGCCAGCGGCGCCGGGAGGTCAGACAGGCGGAACGCCGGCGGCGCCGGGAGGTCAGGCCGGCGGGACGCCAGCTGCGCCGGAAGGTCAGGCCGGCGGGACACAAGCGGCGTCAGGAGACCAGTCCGGTGGGACTGCGGCGGCGCCGGGAGCCGGGTCCGTCGGGACCGCGGCGGCGCCGGGAGCCGGATCCGTCGGGACGGTGGCGGCGCTAGGAGCCGGGTCCGTCGGGACTGCGGCGGCGCCGGGAGCGGAGGCTGCAGCGGCTCAGATCGGACTGATCCGACGGAGCAGGTCCGGAATCAGCGGGAGGCGGCCGCTGGGACGGTCGTGCCGGCGGCGCTCGGCGAGGCCGGTGCTGGCGCCAGCGGTGGTGCGAGGACGGCCGTGCGGGTGTCGCCCGGCGGTGCCGGCGGGGTCTCTAGCGAAGGCGCTAGGACGGCTGTACCGGTGGCGCTCGGCGGGGTCGGTGCCGGCGCCAGCGGAGGCGACGGAGAAGACAGCCGAGCGGTGACAGTCCTCGGGAGCAGTCAGACAGTCACCGAGTGCAGCGGCGGCACAGCGGACTGGCATCGGAACGACCGTACTCGTACGGGCGGCGGAGCGGTTGCGAGCAGTGCCGATAGAGCAGGTGAGGTGTGCGGCGACGCAGCGGACCGGTATCGGGCTGGTCGCCCTCGTGCGAGCGGTGGAGAGACGGTGAGCGAGGCCGAAGGAACAGGTCGCGCGCGCGGTGGCGCTACTGACGGACCGCCGGCAGCGGTGAGCGGTGCTGGTGGGACCGGCGGCGCGCGCGGTAGCAAGCCTAACGCTTCGCCGGGAGTGGTGAGCGGCGCCGGTGGGACAGGACATGGCGCGCGCGGCGGCGATTGTAAAGGACCGCCGGCAGAAGTGCGGCGGCGGTTGTCCGTGCGTCACTCTCAGCCACCGAGGAGGTGGATAACTGAGATGTGATCGGGTGGGAAAATACGTGATTTTACGGAGATGTGATCGGGCGGAAGGATCGAGCGGAAGAATATGTGATTCCGTGTGTCAATAGGTGCCACCGATAAGGTGGATAACAGATGTGATTGGCCAGGGAAAGTGTGGGTCAATTTGTACCGCCGAGAAGGGTGATGACTGATTAGTTATCATCGTTTGGAAGTACAGATTGATAAGCAGGTTAAAGGGACCCTCCCACCTTCAAAAAAGTTAATGAATTGGCATGAAAGTGATGTCGCTCGGTTCAGAAAGAGCAAAAACGAATATCTACCAAATTTCATCGAAAAATATTCACCGGTTTTCAAGATATTAGACTTTTACTTTTGTTTACTTTTTGGGATCTCCGCTGTTCCTAGCGACTTTATTTGAAAGTGCGGCATTTGTTGCGCGCAAAGCAGCATATACCACCGCGTGCTACAAAACGTTTTAGTCAAACATTTAACGGACGTTCGAAAGCCTGATGACGTCATCAGATTCCCGTAATGGTTAAGAGATAGGGACTAAGCTGGTCCCACCCTGCAAGTAAAGGGAAGAAATTTCTTGAACACCATAAAGCTGCGGGGGTTGCGACCAGGATAAATGGTGGTTTCTGAGCCTGGCCGCAAACTTGGCTATCTCAACTCAAAACTAATGTTAAGGTGGGATGGTCCCTTTAAGGGCAGACGTGCGCGACTCTAAAGTCAGTGAATTTGTAGTTATGTTCGTATCGCACGGATGTGAGCGATGTCAGTGATCGCACTAAAATAGGCGGCAGTGTTGACGCTGTAAGTGACCGGACTGGATTTGACTAGTTTGTGGTGGCTCGCAGGTTGAGTAAGTTATGTTTGATAGTTCGATGTTCGAACTCAAATCCAGGGGGGCAGGGTGTTGTATCGTGAGCCTGGCTACGCGTAGTTCAGTTAGCGACCGCCAGGTGGAAACCGGTCGCCGGTTGTGCGGGAGTCGGCCGCCGGCCCGCGCAGGGCGTGGATGTGTTCTGGTTGGCTGTGCGCCAAGTGGGCGCGCAATCGCAGACGTAGAATAAAGAACTCACATTATATCAGTTGTAACGTGAGTTCTTTATTCACAACCAAAGCCGCATAGCGTTAAACTTCCCAGAGCGCCAAACACCGATCGCTCCTGCAGCAACCACACTCCGCGCGGGCCGGCGGCCGACCAGGGTTACCAACGGGAATTTTTCTAAATCCCAAGATCGCCGCGCGAATTTCCCAAAATCGAGCTCCATATCCCAAGGTCGACAGGATCAAAGCCCAGTGTGCATCCCAAGGTCTATAGAAACCAAATATAGAGCAAATTAAGTGTATTTGACGTATTTTCAAATCTTTGGTTGACTAAATAAATCAATATCGTTAACATAACTTGCATTCGGCATAGTTACACACGCAGGCATAGGTACAGAGACACAGCAAGTTACCTGTCTGGGTTTTACGAGTTGAAGCATGATCCGTCGCAGTGGTGGATCCAGGGGGGGGGGCAAAATGGGCATTTGCCCCCCCCCCCAAACGGCATAATTTTAACATTACGCCTATGGACGATGCATGGAAAGAATCGATAAATTTTATGGTTTGCCCCCCAAAACTCTGAGCTGGATCCGCCTCCGATCCGTCGGGCGTCACAATTCGCAAACAGGCGGCCAGGCCGGGTGTTAACCCATTAGATACGCTTGGCAGCTTTTGCTGCCACAGGACAAAATAGCGCCGCGTTCCTAAACGTTGCGGTGAACTTTCAAAGTTCTCACCCGAACGGAAGACCAAAACAATGCACGTCATGTGCGCTCCGAATTATTGATCGAGAAAGCGAATGTGCTGAGAAATAAACAATTTATCGCGGAGGTGCAAGGGGCGCGCGATGGCGGCCGTGCGGCGGACACCAAAGAAGTCAGTTGCGAAGGTGGTGTGAATAAATGTTACCTTTTTATTATTTATTATTGTAAAGAAATGTGTGATTATCAATGGGAAGAGCTTAGGTGCGACATTAATTTCTCTAAGTATCGCCAATCGTACGTTATATTTAAGTGGCAGCAAAAGCTGCCAACCGTATCTTACGTAGTCAAAAATGGAGCAGTTACGTCCTTTTTGCTATGCCATTCGTAAGTGAGCAACAATGTCTGGCTTTATGGCCCATAGTGTAATGCCCCAGTTCTTTGCCTTTCCAAAAATGGTCGATACCGGGGTTTCTGCTATTTATTCTTGTCTGCAGAGCATTGCATACCAACACACTACCAGGCGTGTAATGTATTCCGCCATTGCTGAAGCAGGGACGTTGAACGGAGTGGTGCGGACAAGCTGTCATCAGAGGCGCCATCCCTCAAGGGGCGCGCCGTCGCCTAAGGGAAGGTGGTGCCGTGGCTCTATTCGCCTCGAGACTCGCCGCTGCGCGAGGGTGGCGCTAGTGTAGTAAGAGGGATAGCGAACCCGGCGCGCATGAGACATTCAGGCTTGTATACGGTTTGAGTGCGGCGCGCAAGATAGGAACATTAGTTTTTTTAGGGTGGTTAAGGAGGTTTAAGTGGGAATTTACAGGATTTTGATCATTATTTTAAAAGTATTGATATTCGCGCTTTTGTAAGGCAGAATAGCTAATGTGCGTGAAGTTGGCATCGGATTCGGATTCGTATTCAGCGTCGAGTACCGAATCACTTGAAAACGTCATATCTGGTCAATTCGGGGACGGGGAGCACGAATATGACATTAATTTTGCCCTAGCAGGTATCCCTTATCCCTTAATCGTCCCTTAAACGACGGGGCGCGCCAAAAGTGCCTCAGGGGTTCTTCCGATCGCGAAAAGAATGGTCCCAGGCGATTCCCCGGGTCGATATCTAGCCGCACCACCACTAACTTCACACGTGCCTCATATCCCTTATCCCTTAATCGTCCCTTAAATGACGGGGCGCGCCAAAAGTGCCTCAGGGGTTCTTCCGATCGCGAAAATAATGGTCCCAGGCGATTCCCCGGGTCGATATCTAGCCGCACCACCACTAACTTCACACGTGCCTCATATCCCTTATCCCTTAATCGTCCCTTAAATGACGGGGCGCGCCAAAAGTGCCTCAAGGGTTCTTCCGATCGCGAAAAGAATGGTCCCAGGCGATTCCCCGGGTCGATATCTAGCCGCACCACCACTAACTTCACACGTGCCTCATATCCCTTATCCCTTAATCGTCCCTTAAGGGACGATTAAGGGCAATCGGGGCGCGCCAAAAGTGCCTCAGGGGTTCTTCCGATCGCGAAAAGAATGGTCCCAGGCGATTCCCCGGGTCGATATCTAGCCGCACCACCACTAACTTCACACGTGCCTCATATCCCTTATCCCTTAATCGTCCCTTAAATGACGGGGCGCGCCAAAAGTGCCTCAGGGGCTCTTCCGATCGCGAAAATAATGGTCCCAGGCGATTCCCCGGGTCGATATCTAGCCGCACCACCACTAACTTCACACGTGCCTCATATCCCTTATCCCTTAATCGTCCCTTAAATGACGGGGCGCGCCAAAAGTGCCTCAGGGGTTCTTCTGATCGCGAAAATAATGGTCCCAGGCGATTCCCCGGGTCGATATCTAGCCGCACCACCACTAACTTCACACGTGCCTCATATCCCTTATCCCTTAATCGTCCCTTAAGGGACGATTAAGGGCAATCGGGGCGCGCCAAAAGTGCCTCAGGGGTTCTTCCGATCGCGAAAAGAATGGTCCCAGGCGATTCCCCGGGTCGATATCTAGCCGCACCACCACTAACTTCACACGTGCCTCATATCCCTTATCCCTTAATCGTCCCTTAAATGACGGGGCGCGCCAAAAGTGCCTCAGGGGCTCTTCCGATCGCGAAAATAATGGTCCCAGGCGATTCCCCGGGTCGATATCTAGCCGCACCACCACTAACTTCACACGTGCCTCATATCCCTTATCCCTTAATCGTCCCTTAAATGACGGGGCGCGCCAAAAGTGCCTCAGGGGTTCTTCTGATCGCGAAAATAATGGTCCCAGGCGATTCCCCGGGTCGATATCTAGCCGCACCACCACTAACTTCACACGTGCCTCATATCCCTTATCCCTTAATCGTCCCTTAAATGACGGGGCGCGCCAAAAGTGCCTCAGGGGTTCTTCCGATCGCGAAAAGAATGGTCCCAGGCGATTCCCCGGGTCGATATCTAGCCGCACCACCACTAACTTCACACGTGCCTCATATCCCTTATCCCTTAATCGTCCCTTAAATGACGGGGCGCGCCAAAAGTGCCTCAAGGGTTCTTCCGATCGCGAAAAGAATGGTCCCAGGCGATTCCCCGGGTCGATATCTAGCCGCACCACCACTAACTTCACACGTGCCTCATATCCCTTATCCCTTAATCGTCCCTTAAGGGACGATTAAGGGCAATCGGGGCGCGCCAAAAGTGCCTCAGGGGTTCTTCCGATCGCGAAAAGAATGGTCCCAGGCGATTCCCCGGGTCGATATCTAGCCGCACCACCACTAACTTCACACGTGCCTCATATCCCTTATCCCTTAATCGTCCCTTAAATGACGGGGCGCGCCAAAAGTGCCTCAGGGGCTCTTCCGATCGCGAAAATAATGGTCCCAGGCGATTCCCCGGGTCGATATCTAGCCGCACCACCACTAACTTCACACGTGCCTCATATCCCTTATCCCTTAATCGTCCCTTAAATGACGGGGCGCGCCAAAAGTGCCTCAGGGGTTCTTCTGATCGCGAAAATAATGGTCCCAGGCGATTCCCCGGGTCGATATCTAGCCGCACCACCACTAACTTCACACGTGCCTCATATCCCTTATCCCTTAATCGTCCCTTAAATGACGGGGCGCGCCAAAAGTGCCTCAGGGGTTCTTCCGATCGCGAAAAGAATGGTCCCAGGCGATTCCCCGGGTCGATATCTAGCCGCACCACCACTAACTTCACACGTGCCTCATATCCCTTATCCCTTAATCGTCCCTTAAATGACGGGGCGCGCCAAAAGTGCCTCAAGGGTTCTTCCGATCGCGAAAAGAATGGTCCCAGGCGATTCCCCGGGTCGATATCTAGCCGCACCACCACTAACTTCACACGTGCCTCATATCCCTTATCCCTTAATCGTCCCTTAAGGGACGATTAAGGGCAATCGGGGCGCGCCAAAAGTGCCTCAGGGGTTCTTCCGATCGCGAAAAGAATGGTCCCAGGCGATTCCCCGGGTCGATATCTAGCCGCACCACCACTAACTTCACACGTGCCTCATATCCCTTATCCCTTAATCGTCCCTTAAATGACGGGGCGCGCCAAAAGTGCCTCAGGGGCTCTTCCGATCGCGAAAATAATGGTCCCAGGCGATTCCCCGGGTCGATATCTAGCCGCACCACCACTAACTTCACACGTGCCTCATATCCCTTATCCCTTAATCGTCCCTTAAATGACGGGGCGCGCCAAAAGTGCCTCAGGGGTTCTTCTGATCGCGAAAATAATGGTCCCAGGCGATTCCCCGGGTCGATATCTAGCCGCACCACCACTAACTTCACACGTGCCTCATATCCCTTATCCCTTAATCGTCCCTTAACCCGCGCCCCGTAGGGCTACCGGCGGACCCTACCACCCGTAGGGGGGGGGGGGCCGTTTCGGCCCCCCCTAAGATCTCGGAAAGTTACCGGCCGATTTTCAAAATTCAAACGGCGTTTGATAGCCCTACCCGGGAACTACCTTGTGACCAAATTTCATTGACCTAGGTCAAACCGATGACGTCACAGGTCAGGTCAAAGGTCAGATTTTCACCGTTCACAGGCAATTCAAGAAATGTGCTGTGAAATCGAGTAAATTGGTAATTTATTGAAAACCATCGATGGTATATTGTTCGTCAAACACATACTTTGCTATCTGAGGTCACTGATACCAGGTCAGGTCACAGCGAGGTCAGGTCACCGGGAGTCACAATATGAATGTGTCGTGTGATACATGTTTTATGGTCATTTTACATGACAAATGCGATTATGTGGGTTAGGCAGCCTTTGGGGCCAGCCTAGGTCACGTTTTGGTGAAGGTCAGGTCAAGGTCAGGTCAAATTAGGTCAAATTTCAAAGTTGATATTTTTGCATAAAATGGGTATCCATTCGATGCAGCTCGTCACGGGGAGTCTAATGGTGGTCTTTGTTTTGCTCTACGAGTTCTAGAATTGCCAAAAATTGAGTTTGAAAATTTGACGTCATCATTTTTGAACAGTTTTTTCGCTATAACTTGGCCAAAAAACGAGGTATCGATCTGAAATTTGGTATGTAGATAGAAGACGGTAGGTACTATCACATATATTCCGGTTTTTTCGAAACTCAAAAAACTTTTTGGAATTTTTGGCTAATATATCCAAAAAAATGTTTTTTTGATTTTTGGGGATCAAAACTCAAAAATTTCAAAAATCCGAGATAGCAGTTTTGTAGCCCTGTCAATTCTACACCTTTTATGTCTTGGTCATTTTTCTGTATCTTCAAAGCTGCAGGCCTGACAGGTCTTCTCGCGAAGGTCTTTTTTCGGTCGAAAATGACAGAACATGACGTCACTCTGACGTCATTTGTGGCCAACCTATCACAGCCTCTGGAAAAATTTTTGGTCACAATGTGTAAAATTGATGCCCGGAGGGGTCCTGAAAGTTTGGTGGCGATATCTCCAGCCGTTTAGGAGATATCGACCGAAAAGGACAGGGGGGGGCCGTTTCGGCCCCCCCCTACGGGGCGCGGGTTAAATGACGGGGCGCGCCAAAAGTGCCTCAGGGGTTCTTCCGATCGCGAAAAGAATGGTCCCAGGCGATTCCCCGGGTCGATATCTAGCCGCACCACCACTAACTTCACACGTGCCTCATATCCCTTATCCCTTAATCGTCCCTTAAATGACGGGGCGCGCCAAAAGTGCCTCAAGGGTTCTTCCGATCGCGAAAAGAATGGTCCCAGGCGATTCCCCGGGTCGATATCTAGCCGCACCACCACTAACTTCACACGTGCCTCATATCCCTTATCCCTTAATCGTCCCTTAAGGGACGATTAAGGGCAATCGGGGCGCGCCAAAAGTGCCTCAGGGGTTCTTCCGATCGCGAAAAGAATGGTCCCAGGCGATTCCCCGGGTCGATATCTAGCCGCACCACCACTAACTTCACACGTGCCTCATATCCCTTATCCCTTAATCGTCCCTTAAATGACGGGGCGCGCCAAAAGTGCCTCAGGGGCTCTTCCGATCGCGAAAATAATGGTCCCAGGCGATTCCCCGGGTCGATATCTAGCCGCACCACCACTAACTTCACACGTGCCTCATATCCCTTATCCCTTAATCGTCCCTTAAATGACAGGGCGCGCCAAAAGTGCCTCAGGGGCTCTTCCGATCGCGAAAATAATGGTCCCAGGCGATTCCCCGGGTCGATATCTTGCCGCACCACCACTAACTTCACACGTGCCTCATATCCCTTATCCCTTAATCGTCCCTTAAATGACGGGGCGCGCCAAAAGTGCCTCAGGGGTTCTTCCGATCGCGAAAATAATGGTCCCAGGCGATTCCCCGGGTCGATATCTAGCCGCACCACCACTAACTTCACACGTGCCTCATATCCCTTATCCCTTAATCGTCCCTTAAATGACGGGGCGCGCCAAAAGTGCCTCAGGGGCTCTTCCGATCGCGAAAATAATGGTCCCAGGCGATTCCCCGGGTCGATATCTAGCCGCACCACCACTAACTTCACACGTGCCTCATATCCCTTATCCCTTAATCGTCCCTTAAATGACGGGGCGCGCCAAAAGTGCCTCAGGGGTTCTTCCGATCGCGAAAAGAATGGTCCCAGGCGATTCCCCGGGTCGATATCTAGCCGCACCACCACTAACTTCACACGTGCCTCATATCCCTTATCCCTTAATCGTCCCTTAAATGACGGGGCGCGCCAAAAGTGCCTCAGGGGCTCTTCCGATCGCGAAAATAATGGTCCCAGGCGATTCCCCGGGTCGATATCTAGCCGCACCACCACTAACTTCACACGTGCCTCATATCCCTTATCCCTTAATCGTCCCTTAAATGACGGGGCGCGCCAAAAGTGCCTCAGGGGCTCTTCCGATCGCGAAAATAATGGTCCCAGGCGATTCCCCGGGTCGATATCTTGCCGCACCACCACTAACTTCACACGTGCCTCATATCCCTTATCCCTTAATCGTCCCTTAAATGACGGGGCGCGCCAAAAGTGCCTCAGGGGTTCTTCCGATCGCGAAAATAATGGTCCCAGGCGATTCCCCGGGTCGATATCTAGCCGCACCACCACTAACTTCACACGTGCCTCATATCCCTTATCCCTTAATCGTCCCTTAAATGACGGGGCGCGCCAAAAGTGCCTCAGGGGCTCTTCCGATCGCGAAAATAATGGTCCCAGGCGATTCCCCGGGTCGATATCTAGCCGCACCACCACTAACTTCACACGTGCCTCATATCCCTTATCCCTTAATCGTCCCTTAAATGACGGGGCGCGCCAAAAGTGCCTCAGGGGTTCTTCCGATCGCGAAAATAATGGTCCCAGGCAATTCCCCGGGTCGATATCTAGCCGCACCACCACTAACTTCACACGTGCCTCACATCCCTCATCCCTTAATCGTCCCTTAAACGACGGGGCGCGCCAAAAGTGCCTCAGGGGTTCTTCCGATCGCGAAAAGAATGGTCCCAGGCGATTCCCCGGGTCGATATCTTAGTTAGTGGTGGTGCGGCTAGATATCGACCCGGGGAATTGCCTGGGACCATTATTTTCGCGATCGGAAGAACCCCTGAGGCACTTTTGGCGCGCCCCGTCATTTAAGGGACGATTAAGGGATAAGGGATATGAGGCACGTGTGAAGTTAGTGGTGGTGCGGCTAGATATCGACCCGGGGAATCGCCTGGGACCATTATTTTCGCGATCGGAAGAGCCCCTGAGGCACTTTTGGCGCGCCCCGTCATTTAAGGGACGATTAAGGGATAAGGGATATGAGGCACGTGTGAAGTTAGTGGTGGTGCGGCTAGATATCGACCCGGGGAATCGCCTGGGACCATTATTTTCGCGATCGGAAGAACCCCTGAGGCACTTTTGGCGCGCCCCGTCATTTAAGGGACGATTAAGGGATAAGGGATATGAGGCACGTGTGAAGTTAGTGGTGGTGCGGCAAGATATCGACCCGGGGAATCGCCTGGGACCATTATTTTCGCGATCGGAAGAGCCCCTGAGGCACTTTTGGCGCGCCCCGTCATTTAAGGGACGATTAAGGGATAAGGGATATGAGGCACGTGTGAAGTTAGTGGTGGTGCGGCTAGATATCGACCCGGGGAATCGCCTGGGACCATTATTTTCGCGATCGGAAGAGCCCCTGAGGCACTTTTGGCGCGCCCCGTCATTTAAGGGACGATTAAGGGATAAGGGATATGAGGCACGTGTGAAGTTAGTGGTGGTGCGGCTAGATATCGACCCGGGGAATCGCCTGGGACCATTCTTTTCGCGATCGGAAGAACCCCTGAGGCACTTTTGGCGCGCCCCGTCGTTTAAGGGACGATTAAGGGATGAGGGATGTGAGGCACGTGTGAAGTTAGTGGTGGTGCGGCTAGATATCGACCCGGGGAATTGCCTGGGACCATTATTTTCGCGATCGGAAGAACCCCTGAGGCACTTTTGGCGCGCCCCGTCATTTAAGGGACGATTAAGGGATAAGGGATATGAGGCACGTGTGAAGTTAGTGGTGGTGCGGCTAGATATCGACCCGGGGAATCGCCTGGGACCATTCTTTTCGCGATCGGAAGAGCCCCTGAGGCACTTTTGGCGCGCCCCGTCATTTAAGGGACGATTAAGGGATAAGGGATATGAGGCACGTGTGAAGTTAGTGGTGGTGCGGCTAGATATCGACCCGGGGAATCGCCTGGGACCATTCTTTTCGCGATCGGAAGAACCCCTGAGGCACTTTTGGCGCGCCCCGTCATTTAAGGGACGATTAAGGGATAAGGGATATGAGGCACGTGTGAAGTTAGTGGTGGTGCGGCAAGATATCGACCCGGGGAATCGCCTGGGACCATTATTTTCGCGATCGGAAGAGCCCCTGAGGCACTTTTGGCGCGCCCCGTCATTTAAGGGACGATTAAGGGATAAGGGATATGAGGCACGTGTGAAGTTAGTGGTGGTGCGGCTAGATATCGACCCGGGGAATCGCCTGGGACCATTATTTTCGCGATCGGAAGAACCCCTGAGGCACTTTTGGCGCGCCCCGTCATTTAAGGGACGATTAAGGGATAAGGGATATGAGGCACGTGTGAAGTTAGTGGTGGTGCGGCTAGATATCGACCCGGGGAATCGCCTGGGACCATTATTTTCGCGATCAGAAGAACCCCTGAGGCACTTTTGGCGCGCCCCGTCATTTAAGGGACGATTAAGGGATAAGGGATATGAGGCACGTGTGAAGTTAGTGGTGGTGCGGCTAGATATCGACCCGGGGAATCGCCTGGGACCATTATTTTCGCGATCGGAAGAGCCCCTGAGGCACTTTTGGCGCGCCCCGTCATTTAAGGGACGATTAAGGGATAAGGGATATGAGGCACGTGTGAAGTTAGTGGTGGTGCGGCTAGATATCGACCCGGGGAATCGCCTGGGACCATTCTTTTCGCGATCGGAAGAGCCCCTGAGGCACTTTTGGCGCGCCCCGTCATTTAAGGGACGATTAAGGGATAAGGGATATGAGGCACGTGTGAAGTTAGTGGTGGTGCGGCTAGATATCGACCCGGGGAATCGCCTGGGACCATTCTTTTCGCGATCGGAAGAACCCCTGAGGCACTTTTGGCGCGCCCCGTCATTTAAGGGACGATTAAGGGATAAGGGATATGAGGCACGTGTGAAGTTAGTGGTGGTGCGGCAAGATATCGACCCGGGGAATCGCCTGGGACCATTATTTTCGCGATCGGAAGAGCCCCTGAGGCACTTTTGGCGCGCCCCGTCATTTAAGGGACGATTAAGGGATAAGGGATATGAGGCACGTGTGAAGTTAGTGGTGGTGCGGCTAGATATCGACCCGGGGAATCGCCTGGGACCATTATTTTCGCGATCGGAAGAACCCCTGAGGCACTTTTGGCGCGCCCCGTCATTTAAGGGACGATTAAGGGATAAGGGATATGAGGCACGTGTGAAGTTAGTGGTGGTGCGGCTAGATATCGACCCGGGGAATCGCCTGGGACCATTATTTTCGCGATCAGAAGAACCCCTGAGGCACTTTTGGCGCGCCCCGTCATTTAAGGGACGATTAAGGGATAAGGGATATGAGGCACGTGTGAAGTTAGTGGTGGTGCGGCTAGATATCGACCCGGGGAATCGCCTGGGACCATTATTTTCGCGATCGGAAGAGCCCCTGAGGCACTTTTGGCGCGCCCCGTCATTTAAGGGACGATTAAGGGATAAGGGATATGAGGCACGTGTGAAGTTAGTGGTGGTGCGGCTAGATATCGACCCGGGGAATCGCCTGGGACCATTCTTTTCGCGATCGGAAGAACCCCTGAGGCACTTTTGGCGCGCCCCGATTGCCCTTAATCGTCCCTTAAGGGACGATTAAGGGATAAGGGATATGAGGCACGTGTGAAGTTAGTGGTGGTGCGGCTAGATATCGACCCGGGGAATCGCCTGGGACCATTCTTTTCGCGATCGGAAGAACCCTTGAGGCACTTTTGGCGCGCCCCGTCATTTAAGGGACGATTAAGGGATAAGGGATATGAGGCACGTGTGAAGTTAGTGGTGGTGCGGCTAGATATCGACCCGGGGAATCGCCTGGGACCATTCTTTTCGCGATCGGAAGAACCCCTGAGGCACTTTTGGCGCGCCCCGTCATTTAAGGGACGATTAAGGGATAAGGGATATGAGGCACGTGTGAAGTTAGTGGTGGTGCGGCTAGATATCGACCCGGGGAATCGCCTGGGACCATTATTTTCGCGATCAGAAGAACCCCTGAGGCACTTTTGGCGCGCCCCGTCATTTAAGGGACGATTAAGGGATAAGGGATATGAGGCACGTGTGAAGTTAGTGGTGGTGCGGCTAGATATCGACCCGGGGAATCGCCTGGGACCATTCTTTTCGCGATCGGAAGAACCCCTGAGGCACTTTTGGCGCGCCCCGTCGTTTAAGGGACGATTAAGGGATAAGGGATACCTGCTAGGGCAAAATTAATGTCATATTCGTGCTCCCCGTCCCCGAATTGACCAGATATGACGTTTTCAAGTGATTCGGTACTCGACGCTGAATACGAATCCGAATCCGACGCCAACTTCACGCACATGAATAGCTACCGCTCACATCAACACACAGCGAGGACAAGAAGCAATCAAGAGTCAAGGTTTTTTTATTCTAGAAGACGGCGAGGTCTATGTTGTAGCCCACATCTTTTTTAGATTACATGTTCTTTTGCATCAGTCTGGTTTCACTTGGGCCAATCTTGTCGGTCTGCTTGATGTTTCTCAATTCTCATATCTTGGTTTATATAGATTGGAATTTGGATGTTTCTGCGTTCTTGATGTGGTGGCTTAATGAATTCCGTTTATTTAGGGTCTATTCGTGAGAAAAAAACATTCCCTCGTCAACGTCTAGTGGTGGGGCTTGTACAATTTGAGTTAATCTCACTATGTTCGGTTTTGTACGGTTGGTTGAGGTCACACTCATGGAGCTGATGGAGGATTTTGTGAGTCTCGTCTCCCCGTTGTCTTCTCTCTTCTAGGGTGGTAAGCTTAAGCCGACTCTGCCGTTCTGGATACTTTAACTCTTGCATTTCCACAATTCTTCTGGTAGCTGCTCTGTGAACTGCTTCAATCTTCTTGATATTAGATTTCTTATTAGAGGACCGTCCATACTTGGCAAAATTCAACATGAATTGTAAGGGAGAACAAATGTTTTGTATGCTAGGCTAAACAATGCCGGACTCAGCTTTTCAAATGTTCTCCTTACCAGTTACCATGCCCCAGCTGGCATGTGGTCGTTGAGTGCATAGCTTAACCCTCGTCCGTATTGGTGTTTTTCCAGCCGCGAACGTATTATAAGGGGGTCCGTTTGACCCCCCCCCCCCTTGCCGTTTCGCCCCTGATCGAACTAGAGCTTCGCGGAAAAAGAGCGTGTTGCCCGTGACGAGAGGAAGCCGATGATACCCTACTTTAAGGTCCTAGGTCATCGGTTGACTTTCCAGGTCAGGTCAATGACACAATAGTCGGGAAAATTGGGATCCGTTAGAACGTTGTAAGGGGTAGCCGCTATCAAGATTCCTTTGCTACTCAATGAGGCTGCAATGGGGTTTTTCGGGGTGCTGATCACGAATATCATATTAGTTTTGATTACAGATGATGCCTTCATGCATTTAGGCCAGGTCGGGTCAGGTCAGGTCAGGACAACCAGTAGAAGTCCTGCCGAGTATTTGTAGTAGGTGTCAACCGCCTCTGACATCTTCGTTACATGCTACGAAGACACCAAAACTATTTCGTAAATGTTCATATGGTTGCTAAATTCGAATTCAGCTCCAAAAACTAGCCTAGAAACATGCAAAACTTGAAAGTAAACCGAGGTCATCAAAGGTCAGTGACCTGACCTGACCTTCAGGTGACCTTGACACCCACCCTAATGCATGGGACCAACATCATATCACATGTCTGAACACTTGAAACCACGAAAAGACTGCTAACGCGCGGCTAATGCGAGCTGACATACGCCGAATCGCGATTCCGGCCAAACATGGTCTCGAAAAGTAGGTCACAGGTCAAAGGTCATTTGGGTCAGGGTCATGAAATTTTCAGGGTAGGTGTTAAATTGACTAAAGCGAGGGCACTGAAAGTTTTGTCGCGATCGACCGCTTTTTGCGCGAGTATTTCGCGGAAAACTGAGGGGGGGTCCGTTCGACCCCTCTCCCCTACGGGGGGAGGTCGAACGGACCCCTTAACACCCTAACGGGCGAAGGTTGATACGTGTGTTGAAATCCAGCGAGGAGTCAACAATAACACCTAGGTCTCTTTGTTCGTTGGTGTTCTCCAGCTTAGTACCACCAAGCGTGAAGATGGGCCTACTATCGGGCATCATTTGCTTGGCAGGTACCTATTCGAAGAGTCTGACACTTTGAGGCATTATAGACGATATCATATCTGCTATGTAAACTTCGTAATCAACCCCTTACAACCTTAAGTTCCCACACTCCTCCCCTCCACCGTACTCTCGCCGTGTAACTACGTGCGCGTCGCCGCTCGGCATCACTCTTCCTCCTATGCAAATTCCTGCCACCAGATGTCACCCACTTCGCTGTCTCGAGGCGAATAGATGAACGGGAAGAGGGGCGCCTGCTAGGCCTGTTGGGGCGCCTTTGAGGCCTAACTATGGGGTCGCCCCCGCCCCCCGCCCCGCTCCCGCCCCCCATGCAAAAGAGGGGCGCCTACGAAGGTCATGGCCATAATGGCGCATCTGCACGAAAGAGGGGCGCCTGCATGCCGAAGAGGGGCGTCTATGAGGCCCAATGGGGCGCCTCTACGAGAAAGAGGGACACCTGTAAGGTCTATAGGGGTGCATGTAATGTCCGTAGGGCACCTTTATGCGAAAGAGGGGCGCATTGCATATGAAAAAGAGGCGCATTGCACAAGAAAGAGGGGCGCCTCTGAGACCTATAGGGGCGCCTTTGATGACCAAATGGGCGCTTACATGGGAAAGAGGGGTGCCTATAAAGCTTAAAGGGACGTCCTCCATGTGAAAAAGGGGCGCCTGGGACTTGAGCGCCCTTCCGAGCTGTCCGAGGTCGCCGGAAAGTTTGTATATGGCCAGCTCCTGCTGCACTATCCTCCAAAATAATTCGATTGGATTTAGGCCAGGACTGTTCCCTAGCCAAGTGTCCTTCCCCAGATATCGGACAGATGGTCCTGGCACCGCCTAGTTCCGGAAGATCGATGAGATGGAGGTCCGTCCAGCATGAAAATGCTGTCCGACGTGCGGGACACCATGCGCCGTTGGAGCACGGGGTAGTGGTCTTTTAATGCCAAATGTACGCTTTTTCAGTATGTTTTCTAGGTAGTAGTCGGGATCGACTTCGTCTTTTGCTAGATCACGTCCAGCTGGTTCAGCTCAGGCCCTGCTAGGACATCGTGATCGTTCGACATACCAATGCGGCGAGAATTTTTCGCAGAAGTCTGTCGGAACTTGGGTCCATGCTCGTTTTGGGGGTCCGTGTGTTGAAACCATTGAAACGGAGACTCGTCGCCGAACTAGACCCGCTTCTACATACCTAACCCCGTTTCCATTCTTCTACCGGCCAGATTCTCCGTTTCGTGCAAATCTGAGGGCTCTGGGCTTGCTGATTTTCGTTATTTTGGCCGCACCAATAGTCAAGCGCCTTCAGTCCAAGGGCGTTCCTCCCTTATCAATGGACAACATTATCCGAGTGATCATTATGAATAACACTTCAGATTCTCCGCAGAATGGTCAGACTTCCCAGGTGCTTTCTTCATGACGATCTTGGGGACGGTTGAGACTCAGGAGGACCATGCTGATTGGGGCTTATGCGTGACGCTACTTGTCTCCCTAAACTTCTTCCACCAGCGCTTGTTGGTGAAAACGGGGGCTTTAGAAGTGTGAGGCAGCGTCCTTACATGTGTTGCCACTTGCCAGCTTGGAGCATGCCAACAGCGCAACTACAAACCTCTCAACTGTAAAGCTAAACCTTCATGCTTAGACGTTCAGTAAATGCGCCGTTCAATGGTTAAACAATTACCCATGCCAGTGACCCCCATTGGTAAAGTCAGCTTTTCAGATAATCTCCGCTTCAGAGACAGACTCAGGGACACAATTCGTTGAAAGGAACGCGATATTTAGGAGCACATTGGAAACACGCCAAGTTGCTTTAAATAAACGGTCGACGGAAGTCATCAAAACCTTCGTCGCATCCTATATAAGATTTTGTGTGGAGGGGAAGCGCGTGTGAGCTGAAATAATGAGAGAAAGAACATGATATCTCAGAACGAGCTGAACTGTTAGCTGAGGTCTGGATTTTGAGTTCATTTTTCTTGAGAATTGTTGGCTACGGTCGTTATTTGCAGGCTACGGTCGAATGAAAATCCGAACAATTACACATATTCAAGATCATATCTGGTACGTAAATAAAATAGTTCGTAAAAATTGTACATGCACCAACAGGAGACACTCTGTGGCAAAGGTTGTTGGTATCGAAAGATCATTTCCTCGCGGTTTTGATATGCTTGTGCTTTGAAATGTGACAAACCACTCCATTTTTGACTATGTAAGATACGCTTGGCAGCAAAAGCTGCCAGACCGGAAACGTACACTTCCGGTTTCGTGATCTGGCTAAAAATGCACATGTATTCTCCTAAAGGGTGCCTGACAAACATATGTTAAAATCGCAGTGAAAGTCGACAAAAAAAGTTTTCGGCTCTAATGGGTTAATCGACGCGGAAGCCACTGGGTATTTCGCTAAATGCCTCACTTGAGAGCTGAGACGGGAGAAACAAAGTGAAGACGCGTCAAATAAGGATAACTTATTCGTGCTTCGTTGGTTGCTTGGTAAGGTACAGTGAAACCAAACGAAAGAACGCTCGGTTGTGTTCGTCCAAAAAGGACGGTTTACAAAAAACAAACAATTAAGTTGTGTTAGATGTGTACCTGATTCCTTTGTTTGGTCTTTATTAATACTTTTCCTTTTTCCAATGATTAAAAAAATGTGCTAAAATTAGCGGGAGTCGTAAGCTCGGGACAAATCCCAAGGTTTGCTGTTGAATCCCAAGGTCCCAAGGTGGGGTTCAATATCCCAAGATCTTGGGACAAATCCCAAGCTTTGGTAACCCTGCGGCCGACTCTCTCGAACCCCGCGTCTGCGCGCCGGCGCCGCCAGTGGCGTCGCCAGGCCCCCGGGCAGGGGGGGGGGAGCAAGTGGCGTCGCCAGGCCCCCGGGCAGGGGGGAGCAGCTCGCGACACCACACATACCTACCATGTACATATGTACATATGTACATACCTACCTACGGGGAATCGACTGGCTGCATTTTTTCTCGATCAGCACTGTAGCTGGCAGCTGCTAAGGTAGGCAACAAAAGGACGACTGCAATGGCGAATAAATTAAGTTGACCCCTCGAGGTCAAAGAGAACACGCGGCTGAAACATTGTCTTACCTATAAAATTAGGCTTACATTTTCTAAAGTCGTCCCCGGATCCGTGTATTACTTCAGATATTGTAGGTTAATGTAGGTACTCATACCATCCCACTGCTTGTTTACGTTCGAAAACGCAGCTTCAACTTTACCCATTCTTCATAGCCCCAGCCCCAAGGCTGAGGCATCTCATGGCATACAAAGTACAAACCAGACCACATAATATAAACATCGGCGAGTATTTATAATAAAAACTTGCCAGTGGGTGCCGGTCGCTGCTCGCGACTTCGATCCCACTATCCAGGATCCAAATAATGTGGCTTATAAAGTAGTCATTAGAGTGCCAGCGATTCCCTACATCGTAAACTGGAGAACACTTTTATGAGATTGCGTATAGTCACCAAAATTGTAGGGAATGCGCATGGCGCATGCTTTTACCTTTTACACAATCAATTCGCTCCAGTCATTCGCAGGTGCTCGAAAAGGACCGAGTGCCATCTTTACCATTTCCCGCCCCTTTTGAGTTTTGACTCACCGATCTGTAGAGGCGATCTCACTGGATCGCCGTTCTCCGTGGGTTGGTCCTTAAGGCCGCTAGGCAGATGGAGCTGACGGCCGGTCGGTGGGAGCTGAGCTGACGGTCGGTGGAGCTGACGGCAGGTCGGTGGGAGCTGACTGCAGGTCGGTGTCCCGGTTCGCAGCGCGTCACCCCGCCTCTGTCTGGGAGCTGACAGGCCACGTTCAGGGAGATCCGTGAGGGGGATGAGGGAGCTGTCTGGCCCACTCAGCACCACTGGACACCACTGGCGGCTGACTGCGCAGTTCGGGCTCCGGTGAGGACGGACGGTGCACTTCAGTTCCTGACTGGACGCCGACCGATCACCGTTGCGTCTCCGGGGCGGCGCCCACTGCGTGTTTATGACCCAAGCTGTGACGGCCGAGTGCGGGCACACCCACCCGGCGGCCCTCTCTGATTGGACGCACTCGACTGACCTCACAGTGCCCAACTTCGTCACTAACGCCAACAGTATCAAACTGCGACGGCACGTGTCGTTAAACGTTCCCTCTGAACTGAGCCAGCGACTCAGCTATGCAGCAGTGGTCCTCCGGGCAGTAACTCATGGAGCCACACTTTTCAGTTTCATATACGTGTGCGTGGAGAAAACCACACCGCGAAGCTTGACATGACTAGTCATTCATCAATGGTACATCGTGTGTGAAAATTTTGACCAAATCACCGAATGTCAGGTCATCAGGTTCAATTACCCCTCGCACTGAGATAGGATGGGAGAGGGGGCGGATGAATCCCTTCGTCATATCGGTTTTGTGAATAGCCCGGCAGCCGATGGCAATGACACGTTCAGTACCTCCAATTAAATTAATGTTAATGTTACATGAAAAAATAAAGACCCTGACTTGAATGACCTCTAACCTGTGAACTGTTTCCCGTGACCGTGTCAGGCCAGAATCCCGATATTTAGTATGAGCGCGAGTTATTCGCGAGTTTCCCGTCCTGTTGTGGTTAAAAGGTTCCAACACATGAATTGTTGTTTGTCCCATGCGTTATGGTGGGTGTCAAGGTCACGTGAAGATAAAGTCAAGGTCACTGACTCATTTTGGCAAGACTACATGGCTCGTTTTTACGAGCTTTACATGTTTCATACGGTAG
Source organism: Amphibalanus amphitrite (assembly GCF_019059575.1). Classification (NCBI taxonomy): domain Eukaryota; kingdom Metazoa; phylum Arthropoda; class Thecostraca; order Balanomorpha; family Balanidae; genus Amphibalanus; species Amphibalanus amphitrite. Next base: position 705,036 of record NW_024881690.1, read on the forward strand.
TTTTTGGAACTGATTCCCAATTTAGCAATTAGCACCCATTTGAACATTTGAAAAATACTTTAAGTGCCTAACTGCCTACCTACATAAAATGTTACGAAGTCGTCAGTGGTGGTTGAACCTGCTATGGATACACGGCAGAACGTCTACCTACTGGTTGACCTGACCTGACCTAACCCAACCTACCCCAAACGCATGAATGCGTACAGCGTCACCATTGATCCTAAAACTAACGTGGACTTTGTATTCAGGAACCCGAGAAAAAAGCCTCGCTTTACGAAGGTCATTGCATGGGTCTCGATTTTCCCGACTTTTTTCGTCATTGACCTGACCTGAAAGGTCAACCAATAACCTAAAACCTTATAAATGGGTATAACCGGCTTCCTCTCGTCGCGAACAGCACACTCGTCTTCTCACGAAGCTCTAGCTCGATCAGAGGTAAAATGGCTGAGGCTCCCGCCCCCGACCCCCACACCCCTCCCAAACGTTAGACGCTGTATATAAAAGGGGCAATGCGGGCGGGGTTTAGTGATCTAAGATGACCTGCAGGTGTAGGTATCATGTGGGCTACTGAATACTGAGTCATTTTCCGATTCAGGAACTCCATAGCTTTTAATTTGGCTTAATAAATAATTATAATTAATTATTTATAAATACCTTAATTTGGCTTTAATAATAAATCATTAGGTACACGATGTTTGAGAGCATTATAGTTAGAACGTTTTTTCGACTAAAAGAGAAACAGTAATTTTCTCCCATTGACTTCCTACATTGCAAAAAAGGTCGCTAAATGGCCTTACCTTAGGACACGGCAAAACAGAAATATCGAGTCAACCAACTGGTACCTGCAGGCTGAACTTACATACACAGTGTCCTGTACGTACTTAAGTAGGTACTTCATTTTCACGGACATGTGCTGCGTTTTTTTTTTTTTACCCTCATGTACTGCATGTAGCGGGACGTGATATACTTCGCCATGAGACTCAGCCCAGACGAGAATACCTACTAATAAACGCTCACGGTTTATCCATGCCAAATGAACAAATGCAAAGGAGGTCAGGTCAGCTGGAATAAACTAGTTAAAACCAGTATAGACGGGGAGCGCAAACCGGGAGGGTCAGGTTTTCGTCGGTCGGATCTGGCGCTGTCGAGATGAGATCTGCAGGTTTGTTCTGCTACGAGAAGCATGAAGACATAAACAGTATATTGGCATGGGCCGCTGTATGTATATTCTGTATGTATGATTGGACTCGGGCTCGGGCCCTGCAGTGTTTGTAAGGAGGGGCTGGCTCTCTGTCGCCCGGGAGTGGAGATCAAATGGCCTTTCACTAGCAATTCATGTTCGGGATGGAGGAAAATTGCGTGCACTTATCCGGGAAACAACATCGGATGGGGTAAAACGTTTTTTTTTCTCAGTAATTTGAGAAAATGACGTAAAATTAAAAATAGTTGCTATAACTTATAACTAGAGATAACAAGCACGTCTTGCTGTTCCTTTAAGCGTTCGCCATGAACCGGGCCGGCCCAATGGGCTATGGGCTGGGCTGGACTGCGGGCTGGTCTGAGCCCTTGAGAATGATCGATGGGCTGGGGAGGGCTGGCTCAAGGACTTTAACCCTCGCTGGACCTATTGGTTTTTTAAAGGACGCAGCGACTGATTTCCGATTTTAACCCGGCGGCCGCTGGGCCTCCGCGCCACCCGCCGGCCGCTGGGGGGTCATATAGTTGCCCCCCTTTACTTCTGCGACGATATCGTCGCAACGCGAAGAGATAGAGAAGCGAAACTTTGCACACATCTTCCTGAATACCTAGGCGAGGTTGTGTCCAACTTTGGTGTCGATCCCATTTGAAATGACGTCACAGTGACGTCATAAGTGAAATTATAGATTTGCGACTCTCATATTCCTCACGATACATCAGATATATGGGACCGAATATAAAGGGCCGATTATTGGTCAGAAACTAGATCGAAGTGTAGTTAGATATTTTAGGATGACAGCAGGTGCTGTCTAGTTCATTTACAGTCGAGTTTCGTGCTCAGCGTCATCAGAAACGGCCCATATCGGAAAACGACAAAACGTTATGACGTCACTGTGACGTCATCTTAGGTGCTACAGCCACAAAACTTTCCTCAAACATAGCCTAGGTATTCATTTGAAGCTATGCCAAGTTTCACGTTCGTAGCTCATCAGGTTTCGGAGATATTTCACAAAACGTAAAGGGGGGGGGCAACTTTATGCCCCCCCCCCCTCAGCGGCTCGTGGGTTAAGGTTTCATGTCAACCGGTGACCTATGTTATCAGCTGAAGTGACCTGAGGCACGGTTTTTTTTTTTTTTTTTGGAAATAACTTTGCAAAAAAATGACCGCAGAGCCGCAATTTTGGCGCCATCGTGTCCGCCTTGCTCAGGCGCGTCGAATGATTTTTTTTTGGGGGGGGGGGGTGAGTTCAAGTCCAGATGTTGAACTTGGGTCAAGGTCAGGTCAGAGCCCTCCAAGTCACGAAATTAGTCGAATGGAATCATATCGCATATCATTCGATTCGGCAGGCCTTCCCGAGTCCATTGGTGGCTTTTCTGCCTCGCTAGCTCAATTTGTTCGGGAGTTATTGACGAAAAACTGATGACTCTAGTGATGTCGTAAATGACTTCACGCAAGGTCAAAAATGCAAAGTGAAGCATTCGACCTTGCAAGAAGTGCACAAAACCACGATTGTGTGTGCCGTGCCCAGTGGCGGATCCAAGAGGGGGGGGGGGCATTAGGGGCATATGCACCCCCGGACAGGAGCCTGGGGGCATTCAGTACAAGTACCTATGCCCCCCCCATTCAAACTTACACTTCTTACGCCTATAGTTCGAGGAAATAAATAAAAATGGATTGATAAGCCTTCCTTATAACGACTTTTGTGATCAGAGTCGTTTCAGTAAACTCAATTTAGTTATCATTGCCTTTATTTTGTCTAAAAATATGTTGCTTCTTAGTTCTTACCACAGGGGAGCAATGCCGCTCAGGGGTGTAATCTTTACCTATATCTCTTTGTGGGGGCAGATGCACCCACAAGAAATATGCCCCGCAGCCACAATGATGAAAATGCACCCACAAGTCTTATGTTACAAGCGCCCTTTCCGAGAGCACGGCGCCCTTCGCATGCTCTATCGGCGTCCTCCTGACCGCCTCGCGTTCCTGGATAATATAGCGTTTTTAATCACTCGGCGCCCTGGGAGAATGGCGCCCTTTTGACAGCACTGCGCCCTTCTCATGGTCTAACGGCGCCCTGCTGACCATCTCGCGCCCTTTGTCTCTGTCCACCGTGCATCCCTCGACTGTTCGGCGCCCTTCTGGCCTCTCAGCGCCCCTGGACCACATAGCGTTTTCAATCACTCGGCGCCTTTCTACATGAGAATGGCGTATGAGAGAATGGCGCCCCTTTTCATGGTCTCACGGCGCCCTCGTAACCGTCTGGCGCCCCTATGTCCCCGCCAACTTAGCACTACTGACTGACGCCCTTCTGGCCTCTCAGCGCCCCTGGATCATATAGCATTTTTAATCACTTGGCGCTCTTTTGACAGCACTACGTCCTTCTCATGGTCTAACGGCGCCCTCCTGACCATCTCGTGCCCTTATGTCTCTGTCCACCGTGCATCCCTCGATTGTTCGGCGCCCTTCTGGCCTCTCAGCGCCCCTGGACCACATAGCGTTTTCAATCACTCGTCGCCTTTCTATGAGAATGGCGCCCTTTTCATGGTCTCACGGCGCCCTTGTAACCGTCTGGCCTACCAGTCCCTACCAACTTAGCATTACTGACTATGCGGCGCCCTTCTGACCTCTCTTCGTCCCTGGATCATATAGCATTTTAATCTATTGGCGCCCTTTTGGGAGAATGACGCCGTCGCCCTTGTCATGGTGTCTCGGCGCCCTTGTAACCTTCTGGCGCCCCTACGTCCCCTAGGCGGCCTGGCGCCCCTACAGCTGGGCACCCACAATTATTATGGGAAAATTACACCCCTGATGCCGCTTCAACCCTATTGACCGTATTGTCTAACGACGGCAGTCATATTGTAGGTACAAACCAGGAATCGGTCGCCGCCTATGCTTGGGAATAGGGACGGTTAGAATACGATTTACCTGTATGGCCACAGCCAGCGCAGCGTAACCGGGGAGGGGGGGGGGGGGCACAAGGGGCGCGTGCCGCCTCATTAGATGCATCAGGTGCCCTATGGGCCCGAGAGGCCCTGCAGTGCCAATTAGCCGCTCAGGGTCCAAGTGTGCCTTATAAAAGACCCGCAGGACTCGTGAGAGCACCTCACGGCGTTGTAAAGTTGAGGGCGATGGCGTTGTAAAGTTGCGGCATCTGAGGACCGTGCAAAAGTTCACTTATGATGTCATATGTGACGTCACTTATGACGTCATAGGTCAGTGACCTGACCTAACCTGAAAATGCGGCTGGTGTCACAAGATCTGGCTTGAATCAAAGGTCAATTATGCAAGTTTCAGCTCTTTATCGCCGGCGTGTTCCCACTTCCCAGACATCGCGAAAAAAAACAGTAGTGCCTATGATGGGGGACGGCACCCCACCCCCCCCCCCCCCCTGTCCGGGTTCACAATCACGTCTCACGACGGAGGCAAAACCATGACTAGCTTATTGGGCTAATAACGCATGCATGACATTTCATTGTCCATATTTTTTTTACCACCTTTGGATGACATCTAACGTACCTAACACCTGTATGCTGACCATAATTTTTAATCCATTCATTTTGACGGGCCGGATCGGGCTGGGCTTTGACACCTTTACCCGATTACCATGAACGGGTTCGGTTGACGGGGGCCGGGGTCAAGCTGGATTGAGATTTTGCGGCCTGTGGCGAACACTACACCATTGATCGTCTTTTTAAATTTATTTTCACGATTGCCTGGAACGTGAAAGTATGCACCTACCCGGAATAAGGAATATTTGCGCCGCCCAGATTACGTCACACAATTTGGTAGCGATATGGTAGTAATATAGGAAGACGGTAATGGAGTGCGTGAGACAATAATCTTAAGTTTTTTTCTATGCTTACAGCGCGATGCAAAAATATATGGGCGGGCACGAGTTAAGCTTTTCTATGTGACTTTAAAAGGAAATATTGGGTAACGTTCACATTCAAGTTAGGAACAGATGCATATTCAAGCTACTCCTTTGATATACTTCACACTCACCTGTTCACCTGTTGGGGGTTCCCTGCCTTCCAGAGTACAGCATAGAGGATGTGCATAGGATACGTGAGGAAGGAACCCGCGAACGTAGGGCTCGCCCGGCGGAGACACCACAAGGGGGTGCTGCCAAGCCGGGAACAAGAGCCTGCATAGTGACAAACACGAATTTTGCTATAGTTTCATGATACATACAATAAAAGATCGTATACAATAATGCAAACACAAATTAGGGGAAACAGGTCAACGCAATAGCCATCACATATGATAAGAGAACAAGGCATCACCCATCGAGTCAGCCAACATGGCCTTGAACCTGCTCAGGTCGGATTCACCTACGACCTGGTCAGGGAGTGCGTTCCAAGCGGTGATACAACGCTCAGACACAGATTGCTTGGTATATCACCAGGTTTTCTACCTTTGTTCTCTGAGTTTTATGTAGCTTCGATATAGAGCTCGATATTTGAATTTGTTGTTCAGTTTTTATTGCACTGTAAAATGTACATACTGATGAAAATTGAAACTGAAATCTTTGAAATACAGGCTTGAATAGCATGTGCACTTTCAAGCTGCCAAATATAACAGATCAGTTATATTTGGAGTTGTTTGTCATGTTGATCAGTTGAGATGAGTTGTTTGTCATGTGATTGCAAAACATGATGATATAGGTACCCATTATAATGGACGACGGTGAAAACAGGGCGCCTGGGGCGATTTGATCAAGGTTCGTGAAATTCAGTGACGTTTGGCATGAAGAAGGCCCACGAAGGGGGAGAAGTTCTAAATGTCACGTGACTAATATGCCCTCCGGCGCCCTGTTTTCACTGGCGTCCATTATAATCCTAGTTCTGGTGCTTGTGCTCTTTTTTGTCATCAATAATCCATGTGATGTTTTGAAGATTTTTTTAATAAAATTTCATTATATATTATGTATTTTTGCATGTATTGCATTGCAGTAGAAAATTGTTTGAAAGGTGGTACCCATTAAAAATGCATAATGCATTGGTACCTGGGTTATCATTTTTATTACCTACACAATTACCGGGGTTACATGAGCAAGTAAATGCGTATCAGGAACGGATTTTCCTATTCGCTCACCATTGTAGTCCGTTTGTAATGCGTATTAACTCTGTTCATGTAACCCCGAGCAATGTCAAAATTATTTACCATATTACCACAGCTTGAATGTCAGGTGACACTTGAAGGGAAGAGGTAAACATGTCAATAGATTAGCTGATATGTTGAGCATTGCTATTGGTGAAATCACCCTTTTGCACCATAGGCTCAAAATTGAATGAAACTGAAACCCACGATATTGTCACAAACCATACACCAATCTGGAAAGTTGTTCATATGATCATAATCTTGTACAATACAAGCAGAGTTAACAAAACCTAAACTAACCTGACCTAACCTTACCTGATATTAGTAGAGCAGATGTCATTTGAAGGTTTTCCAACCAAGGAAAGGTGATATTCACAGACATGCTTCTTTCTTACCAAACCAAAACAAACCTAACCTTACCTAACTGAACCTACAACCTACATACATGATACAATCTACAATCGTTCACCCTACAAACCTATGACCTACAGACCTACAAATCTACAACCTACAGGCTACAAACCTACAGTGCCTCTCCTTGGTTGGAAAACCTTCATGTGACATCTGCTCTAGTTATGCCCCTACCTAGCATAACATAACCTTACATTGACTCAAAAGTCAACATGTGGTTGGATCATGGATGTAACTTTTAAATGTTTTGTGTAAAAAGTAGCATAAGTCATGTGTGCATTTCTTCAGTTGTTAAAGGCTGCATGAGGAGGAACTGTCAACTGACCTTGCTATTCTATTTGAATTTGGTATGGGAATTTTTTGTTGATAGTTTATGCAATAACCCTGGTTTGTTAAATGTTTCTCATGCTGCTGATAGTGAAGCTGAAACAGCAATGTCCCTAAGAACCTATGGAGACAAGCCAGTAAGCTTTCAGCTGGAAGAAGATGGTGAATTTTACTGTATTGGATCAGAGGTGAGTTGAAGAAAATAAAGCTAGGTAGCTAGTTTTCCTGCTCATATAGGTGGTAGAGGCATCTGTCCCAAAATGGGATCGATAACTTCAGTTGCTGATGCTAATGGATGACAGGAAATCACACTGCAGCGAATGCAGACCATATAGGTGGCTGTGTGCATGCTGAGATACATTTGTCCTACCCAACTCACTGATTGATTGTACCTACCTCAGCCACCACTTTTCATCAGTCAGTGGTCGACTTAGTCTAATGTTTCCTATTCGTTCCTCATCCCCATGATGCTGAAATTGTTCCAATAGAGCTTAGGCCAAAAGCTTAATCAAATTAAGTTATTGTGATAATTGCAGCTTGCACTACCTGCATGGGCATTGTCAGTTTTCGATCACTTTTGTGTTTTTCCAATATATGCTATCGCCTATTGCCATTATGTGCTTCTGGTCTTCAAGTCGTTGCTGCATCAGTGCTCCATTGCTCCAGTGTCCTCTTTGTTTAGCTTTGTTTCAGTCCTCTTTGTTTAGCGCAAAATAGCCCCAGTCGAGTCGGCGCGTCCTAAACCCGCAATAAACAAACAATAGCTAGTTCTGGATATTATTTGACTGTACCGAAGGTGTACATATATTTAGCCGAGCTGAGCCAGCTTGACATGAACTTTTATTACTTCAGGTCGGCAATTATCTACGTCATTTCCGTGGATCTCTCTATAAGAAGTACCCAGGGCTTTTCCGAAAGTTTATAAATGTGGAAGAACGGAAGAAGCTTTTGGAGATGGGTATGTAAATTGTGTGCCTTTTCGCTTGCCATGAGCCTGATTATTTATTGAAGAGTGTTAACTATTTTGACCGGCGCTTGAAGCGCCTGGGGCTGGGCCCGATCTTTTAAATGTCATAAAGGAATTTTGGTAACATTGGCTGATGTTCAGCTGCAAATACGGGCAACGGCTATTAAATGCAAAATGATCTCAGCGTATTTCATTCATCGTAGATTGACGGTCCCTGGGATTATTTCGTTGAATCAGATGAGCAATGAGCATTCAACTTTGCCATCACTGCAGGTATCACAATGCTATAAAATGCAGTAAATATAATAGTAAGACACTTTATAAGATTGGGTCCAGCTAAGGCTTTGTTCATCTGGTCGATACTGATATTGTATAAGCAATACTTTGAGTTTAGAATGTCTCGACTCATCTGAGCATTTGATCTGATAGTTCAGGCTGCTGCCCGGTCAAGGTCAGAATTTACGTGATCGTTATGTCAACTCGGAGCTCCCGCCGTCTCTCCCCGCCCACCGTCTACCCCGTGCGCCCCTCGCCAGTGCCTTCCCCCCGCCCCGTTTACGCTGTGTACCGCTCACCAGTGCCTTCCCGCCCCGTTTACGCTGTGTACCGCTCGCCAGTCCCTTCCCGCCCCGTTTACGCTGTGTACCGCTCGCCAGTCCCTTCCCGCCCCGTTTGCGCTGTGTACCGCTCGCCAGTCCCTTCCCGCCCCGTTTACGCTGTGCGCCGCTCGCCAGGGCTCAGCCAGCACATCCTCACGTCAAATGTCTCGCTGCTGCGCGCCTCCGAGGTGGATGACCTGATCTCGGGTCGGGACAGCCGGTACCGCGCCTCGGGCGTCCAGAGCGTGCCGGCGCCCGTCGAGCTCGTCCCCTCCGCCAGGTCAGGTCACTGTCGGCTAGACTGGGTGAGGGAGAATTCCCTCTTGCCAGGTCAGGTCACTTTCGGTCAGGGCTGGGCGGGCAGATCGCACTGGAGCCCGTCGAGCTCGTCCCCTCCGCCAGGTCAGGTCACTGTCGGTTAGACTGGGTGGGGAGAAGGTCGGGTCTCTCCCATTCAGGCTGGGTGGGCAGATCGCACTGGACCCCGTCAAGCTCGTCCCCTCCGCCAGGTCAGGTCACTGTCGGTTAGGGCTGGGTGGGGAATAGTCCTCCTCCAGGCTCCAGCCCAGGTCAGGTCACTGTCGGTGAGGGCTGGGTGGGGAATAGTCCCCCTCCGCCAGGTCAGGTCACTTCCAGTTCGGCTAGATGAAGGAGAGCTGAGACGGGTTTTGCCAGATATATGTCATACAATAACTTTTTGCCGAGATGCCGATGCTTTTCTAGTGGGAATGCGGTGGATATTGAGTGCTATCATGCCATATGTCATCTGTCATGTTCGTGATATCTTACCGTTGCCGCTCTTCTTTGCTGTAAGATTCCTGTATAATGCTGAGGTCTGTGTTTCTCTGCTGTTGTAATTTTTGTCGCCACGAGACCTCTATTCTCTCCTGTGCGACCTATTTTGGTCATTACACTATGCAACAAAAAATGAAAGATTTTCTGTTCCTGGAAAGCGACCGAATTTTTCTTATTCATTTTTCTTATTCATTCTTACTCATTCATCATAACCGAAATGGGCATTAGTTTTGATCTGAAAATGTTTTTCCGGTTTTCAGGGCCGATTTTCGATTTTTGGCGCCAAAATTCGGTTTTGGGCCCACCGTGTCCGATGTAATTGAGCAATCGATTCACGGTAACTTTCATCGTCTTTCCTATGCCACGTGCTTTCGAATGATACCTGGTTTTGCATACTTGCGCCTTAAAATGACGTCATAAATCTATGTTAAAGTTAGAAAATGTTAAAATTTGGGACTTTTTAAACATTTTCTTCCATTTCGTTTCAAAATAGAGGAAAAACTAAAGGCCCTATCCAAATTCTGAGCCCAGTTCCTTGAAGAGCATTCAATTTCCGTTCGGAAGGTACTTTTTTAGTGCATTTTATCGGATTCCTGTGACGTCCAGATTGAGTTAACCTAAACACATATCCTAGGTCATATCACATAGCATTAACCTGATAACGTATGTTAACGCCATAGGATCAACGAGGGGTCAACTGAGGTCATGTTATTGACCCCTTGTGACCTCGGGTCACACGCAGGAACTTACTTTTGAGCAGTCCTGTCGCTCAGAATCTTGATCTGTACCTCCATTTGTTAGAGTGATTCTTCATGCACTGAACACATATTGTCATGGAAATGGCTGGGGGCCCGTTTTTCAAGTGACTCAATCTGGACGCCACAGTAAACCGATAAAATGTACTAAAGTAGTACCTTCCGAACGGAAATTGAATGCTCTTCAAGGAACTGGGCTCAGATTTTGGATAGGGACTTTAGTTTTTTCTCTTTTTTGAAATGAAATCGAAAAAAATGTCAAATTTTTTACAAAATTTCAACATTTTCTTACTTTAACATGGATTTATGACGTTATTTTTACACGCAAATATGCAAAGTCGGATATCATTCGAAAGCTTGTGGCATAGAAAAGGCGATGAAAGTTACCGCGAGTCGATTACTCAATTACACCGGACACGGTGGGCCAAAAACCGAATTTCGGGGCCAAAAATCGAAAATCGTCTCTGAAAACCGGAAAAGCATTTTCAGATCAAAACAAATGCCCATTTCGGTTATAATGAGACCCAATGAGTCCAAAAAAATCGGTCGTTACTCAGGAACAAAATGACTGTTGCATAGTGTTATGAGCCCTCTCTATCCTCTTGTGCCACCCCTGTTTAACTCGACCACCGCCGGCAGGGCACAGTGATGCAAATGGGGTTCACGAGTGGCCATAAATACCCAAAAGTCAAGTTTACCAAATCGAGTTAAATGCGATATGGCCGAGTAGACAAATGTTTGGGGCATCTGAAATCACATGGTTTTCATGTTTTTGTCAAAACCGGCCACGTGTATAATCGTCAGAAGTCGTGACATTTTCTAGGTCGTAAAATGACGGTCAGACACTCGCAAGTTCAAACGCCGCTGGTTTGCGTTCATTTCGTACAAATTGAAAAAAAATTATGCATGAGAATGATCCCTAAAGCCTTCTGCTTCTAGTGCCGGGTCACAAAAAGCCGTATCTCATTCGGTTTGGCGGTAATCTGACTATTTATTATCATGTTGCAATCACAGTTTTTTACTAAGAAAAAAATGCTTTCGTTTCACCTACAGCACTTAACACAGTGTGTGCCCGTTAGTTCACCATACCATAGCCTTCCCTAATCATTTCTGAGTCGCATCGTGAAAGAATTAAGGCGCTAGCACAGGGCTGACCGGCGCTACAGAGGTTTTTGTCCGGGCTGTCGGGTGCCTCAGCGGGCGCGCAGTGGTCGGGTGGGTGCCGCCGCGCGGCGTCCGGGCGGCGCGGCGGCGCGGCCGCCCGGGCCGCCCGCTGCGCCGCGGCACCCGACCGTGCCGGACGAAAACTTCTGTAGCGCCGGTCAGCCCTGTGCTAGCGCCTTAATTCTTTCACGATGCGACTCAGAAATGATTAGGGAATGCTATGATATGTTGCACTAACGGGCACACACTGTGTAAAGTGCTGTAGGTGAATTGAAAGCAAATATTTTTGGTAAAAAACTGCGGTTGCAACATGATAACAAATAGTTAGCTCACCGCCAAACCAAAATAGATACGGCTCTTTGTGACGTGGCATTAGAAGCAGCAGGTTTCGGGGATCATTTTCATGTATAATTTTTGCAGTTTGTATGACATGAACGCACGCTAGCGGCACTTGAATTTCAAGTACCTGACAGTCATTTTACGACATTGAAAATGTCTCGAGTTCGACTTCTGACAATCCTACACGAGGCCGGTTTTGACAAAAACATTTAAATCATACTTTTTCAGACACCCCAAACATTTGTCTGACTGATCATATTACGATTTATTCGATTAAGTTAACTTGAATTTTGGGCCTTTTTCGTATTTATGGCCACTCGTGAACCCCATTTGCATCACTGTGCAGGGAGACCAAAGGCCCCCGGAAGAGCACGCCCCACATGCCGACGCTGCCGAGCAGCTCTCACATGGACCCGGTGCCTCAGTCGACGCCCATCAACCGGAACCGCGCGTCGGCCAAACGGCGACGCACGTTCCCATTCTGGTAGGTAGGTCGACGGCGACGCGGACGCCCTTACCATCCTAGTAGGCCATCGGCGCCGCACCTTTCCCATTCTGGTGGGCAGGGCGGGGTGAACGAGACTGGGATCTGGTCGGGGTCTCTGGTAGCTGGAGTCTGTTGGAGACGGTAAAGAGTGACAAGTGAATATTGCTACGGTAGTCATGATAGTTTTAGTAACCGGCTGCGTTACTTATTGGTGCCATGGGATTTAGTATCATATTATCGTTATCACATTTGCAGCCGCGCTGAAGTGATTTAGTCCTCATAACGTATCTTCATATTTTATTTCTCATGTTTTTTCCCCAACTGGTACTTGGTAGTATCTCTAGTGTATCGTGATGTGTGCTTCTGCCGCTTTTTTTTGTCGGAGGGACGCATGCATTGTTTATCTGAACCCTTGTTCTGCGCTTTGGTTAAACGACTTTTCGAAACTTATTTCAGTTATGCTAAGGACTACTTCATTTCTTCTATATGTTTTTCAGAAACTTCACTCGGCGCCTGCTCTATACCAGTTTCAGTCCAGTCTCTGGTCGGACTGTCGAATACAGTAATGTCTTGTTCGACCTGTAACCGTCCAGCGATTGACGTTCATTTATCCCTGCTTTGTGCTGCCAGTTTCGACGACACGGACCCGGAGCTGATCCACGACAACGCCATGCAGGAGGAGCAGCTGGTGCCCATCCGACTCGACATGGAGATCGACGGACAGAGGCTGCGGGACATGTTCACCTGGAACAAGAACGGTCAGTGGACCGGACGGGGTGGGGCGATTACAGGCGATCATATCGAGGGACAGAGGCTGCGGGACATGTTCACCTGGAACAAGAACGGTCAGTGGACCGGACGGGGCGGGGCGACTGCAGGCCGCTCTATTGCAGGCTGCGGGGAGCAGCTTTCATCCGCTACTTTTGTCTTTAAGTAGTACCTTTTACTACATGCGAAGGTGCAAGCATGTGCTTATTGTAATGTAATTTTGCCTTGTATCAGTGTTAGGTATAAGCATATTTACGCCAATACGACTTGCCTTGAGTATGTTCCTCGTTTGCAGAATCTTTGTCGACACAGCCTGATGGTCCCCTCTCCGTTGTATACCCCGTCCGCCAGAGCAGTTCAGTGAATCCGCCCACATCTCCCCTTTCTCCCCCTCAGAGACGCTGATTACGCCGGAGCAGTTTGCCGAGGTTCTGTGTGACGACCTGGACCTGAACCCGGTCACCTTCGTGCCGGCCATAGCGCAGAGCATTCGTCAGCAGCTGGAGGCCAGCAGCGCCGAGTCGAACTGTGGCGACACCACTGATCAGCGTGTCATCATCAAGGTGACGAGCCGCGCCGCAGACTGAGGGAGGGGAGGGGTTCTGTATCGGACGGGAAAGGGAGGGGAGGGATGGTCGATTTGGGTGAGTGCGTTGCATGGTCTGGTAGCTTGTTCTGGAACTGTGCCAGGGGTGGAATGAAAGGCTGGGGCATCACCGTGCAGGGACGCGATGGGCTGGGTATATTCATAGGATGATATAGTTGCCATCCACGGTGCATACATTTCAGTACCGACCTCTGATAGAACTGGGGTAGTACTGAAGCTATGGTTGTCGAGGACTGAGCCTTAGACGGACGCCAATCGCTCCTACCCTGATTTCCTGTCGGTCCCTGTTCTCTGTGGCCTGTTGCCAATATTACCTGGCCTGACCGTCACTATGTCTCCTCTGGCAGCTGAACATCCACGTGGGTAACATCTCGCTGGTGGACCGGTTCGAGTGGGACGTCTCAGACCCGCTCAACAGCCCCGAGCAGTTCGCGCAGCAGCTGTGTGCAGAGCTCGGCCTGGGAGGGGAGTTTGTCACGGCCATCTCGTACAGGTGAGTGTTTGTACGGTCGGCCCGGACTGACCACTGACGGCCCAAACCGAGCCCTCATCGACCTTAAAGTTCTAGTGAGACCTGACCAGCCTCTGGGCCCCTGACCGCTGAAACCTGATTCCAAACCGACCTCTGACCGACCTTCACCCTTGATCACTCTGAGACCTGACCGATTCCGACTGCCCCTGACCCACCCGTACCGCCCCGGAATTGAACGCCATCGAACTCTGATCGACCGCTGACAACCCTGATCGGTCTCAAACTGACCCATGTGGCATACCTGATCGAATACATAATGACAATGTCTTGTCAGCCGGTTTCTTCCTTGTTTTTACGATTCTTCCTAAAACAAACGAAAAACCAGAAAAATAAAAAAACAAGCGAAATTCTTCCTAAACGAAAAACAAGGATTTTTCCTTGTTTTTGTCATTATGTGTTTTAAGTTTCACGATATTTTTTCCTGATTCCAGTGTAGCTGTCCTTATGCTCAGTAACTGGCCGCTGTATCTGTCCGTCTGTTCGGTATCTGACCGTTTATATCCGCCCTCCTCTGCCGTCCAGTATCCGCGGCCAGATCAGCTGGCACCGCCGGTTCGCGTTCAGCGAGCACAGTCTGACGACCATCGAGCGGCCGTACCGCCAGCAGCCGGAGGCAGACGGATGGGCGCCCTTCCTCGAGTCGCTCACCGACGCCGAGATGGAGAAAAAGATCCGCGACCAGGACAGGAACACCAGGTCAGTGGGAAGACTGCTCCAGGTACTGAGACTAGGCTGAGCTCGGGGTTCCTGGTGACACGAAGCACTTTGTATCTCGTTCACCGCGGACAGCTTCGTGCTTTTGTCCTTTTGGTGAAGCCGAACGGTGCTGGGACAGCAGTGGTGTTCGGTGAGGGTTGTGTGAAGGTCCCGCTGTGACCCAGGCGTTCTCGCGTTGCGTTGCTGTTCATCTGTTAAGTCAGCGGTGTCTTTCCCGTTCCGTGGCTCCTCCTGACCAGATTACATGCCCTGCGGCGTTACAGACGTATGAGGAGACTGGCCAACACGACACCCGGCTGGTAGATGCACCTACCGTCCCAGTCGAGCCGTGCCACCGAGTCTACCTGACCGTCAGACTCACTGAGGTCTCCACGTGCCTTCCTACCTTACCGTCTGGTGCGTCAGATGGTCGGTATCGGAGTCGTGCTCAGAGGTGGGTCACTCTGCGACACCAAGACGGCACCGAATCACGGTCACAGCCGCCGAGCAACGCTGTGGGGATCGTCCAGTGACTGGAACTGAGGAAATCGTGTCGTTTGTGGCTAGGCTTGGGCAATGGGCAGTGTGCCTTGTTTTTGTTCGGGGATCTGAAGAATGTGCCTTGCTGGGTTTCAGGAAATATTGAGGACCGTTTTATGTTAGGGTGGGCTCAGGAAACGTTGTCTTGATGTTTACGGTCCAGCAGGGAGTGCCTTATTGGTTTCAGGGCGCTAGAAAGATGGTATTTTGGAGTTCAGGGCTTGGAGTAGCGTTCGTTTTAGGGTTCAGGGTTCGGGAAGCCGTGCAGTACTGTGTTGAAGTCTCGGGAGGTCGTGCCTTATTTGGGTTTGAGTTCGGGAGAGCGCGTTTTATTGAGTTCAGAATATTGGGTGTTTGTATTGTCAATGTGCATCTCAGCTGTGCCTTATGTATTTAGTAAGTCATGCTATTTATATTCAGGGTAGTAGCAAAGTCAAAGAGCAATTATCCAAGACAGGGTTAGTTTTTCAGGACGGTTTAAAGGGCAGGGGATCTATTCTATGGAATAATTCAGACCAAGGCTGCTCGGAACTAACAATTAGCAGTGATGGGGAAGTGTGTCACAACATCTTGTAGTACAAGTTATGTATATGGAAGAGCATATACCACGCCTCGGGCATTTACAAGTCAAGTCATTAATCTAAGTCTTTCGCATTCATTTGTGTAGGAAATGTATTTACAATATTAAGTCATTTTGTTATTAACGGAGACCTGTTGGTTCCAAATATATGTTATCCGCCCTTACTTTGTCTGAATAGTGAACGATTCTTTTGGCGAATTCACCCTTTTGTCGTTAACATTATTTTGCTAAAGTGTGCCTGAAGAAGCTTGGACAAACACTTACATTTGTTTCTGTTTAAGGCGATTTTCACAAATGCGCTAAAATTTCTGAGTAGTCCTCTCTAGAGCGGTGCTGCATCTAACCGTGCCGGCTAGTAAGCCAGCCTCTGAGCGAGCATGCTTTCATATCTTTAAAAGCAATACTACTAAAACCCAAACACCAGTGTACATTGTACATCTATGTATTGCTGCAACAAACCTTCATGAAACACCGACAATTGAACCTGGACGCATGGCGGCCCCTCCAAGTCACCAAGCGCAGCACTTCTCGAAATAACAGCATGGTATGGCGTGTGTTCGAGGGGAGGGAACGTCGCATGTTCCACTCTATCAGTGTCTGTGGATCTAGCGAAGCCAAGGATGTCAGTTTAGTGCAAAGTTCTAAAGATGCCTAATGAATGTCCTAATTCTGGAAAATATATGCAATTTTTCGTTTTTCACGATGCGTTGAATGACATCCAGCTAAAGTATGGTTTGATTCTCAGCACGAAGATGTCTCGCTTATCTGACTGTAAATTGTAGCAATCACTGAATGCCCACATCTATCTATAAAATGCCACAACTTAATGTCTCGGTAACCCCCAGATGCCCTCAGAAATGCCCAATCGTGCGGTACGGCGTCTGGCGTGCGCTGTCGGCGCAGCGGCCGGCGGCGGTACCACTGTTTCTCAGACGATCCGCTAGGTGGCAGGCAGCAGTGGCTCCTGAATGAGTCGGCGAAAGTTAAGTCCGGACCGGCGGAATTTCACATACTGGCCGCCGTCCAGCAGGTCGATCACTGAAAACAGACACATGTAGGATATCTCACCAACAGCCGGCTAGGCGACCCCACCGAATGGCAGGAATGTCACGGGAACTAGACAAACACCGGAGATTAGCTCACAAACAAGAAAGAGAAAATTAAATAAAGAATTTGACAAATTCTCCCAACCTCAAAAAGCAGATCGAGTGTTGAAACAAAATGTAATAGGGTCGGCTGACAATGAGGCTACCCATCTGTTTCAGCCAATTCTAAGAGCTACGCAACTTTTATGCTACTTTTCAAGTGTCTCCGCTCGTAAAATAAAGCAAATACCTAATCTAAACACCATTGATGATACTCGTAATGAACTGAATAACCAGCCGGTTTGGGACGTACCCTCGACCTCTGCGTCGAATCCTGTCGGCAGTCCGGTCCCCCGGCTGTTGCTGTGGACGGCAATGCGAATCTCGCCGCGGGCGAACACCATGTGTGGTCGGGTGCCCTCCTGTGGACGGCAAGTGGAGGGTCAGAGGTCACCAGTGTTGGAATTCTCATTTTCAGTCCTGGTCCCGGAGAATAAAATCTGGCCGGAGAATAGCAGCCCCAAAATTGGATATGCGGCCGTTCTATAGCCTTGATGCGGCCGTGACACTGGCGGATTCGCGGAGGGGGGGGGGGATGTGCATTCGAACCATTTTCCCCTCCCGCAGTATCCGAAATTAACGAAATTTCCCTGTTTTCCTCTCAAGAAAAAATTCATGTGAAATTAGCCTAAAAATCCCGATACTGTAAGGTAAGGTAAGGTAAGGTAAGGTAAATTGTGAAAGCAAACGGCAGACCCCTCTTGGCACGAGCCGGCAGAGGTCACAAAAACTTGATAACCTACTGTCAGTATGACTTCGACAGGAAATGTGTTGTTTATAGAACACATCTTCCCTTGTTGAGCACTGAAGCTCGACGTTTCTTTAACTTTGAACTTGAGTTGCTTATTAACCAGCTGACTGGCCTTCCGACAGGGACCTACAAATGGGCGTCTCCTAGTCCTGCCTCGCCTGATCTTCCCGGCTGTTCCTGATCCACAGCCATCAAGGCTCACCCAGCTGACGTCGACCACCAGAAGACGCCTGTGATCCTGTTTGTGCATTCCCATGTCAATCCATATTTATTGGAACGCGTTAACCCTATTCCTGGCGGGGGGGGGGGCCTCAGGAGCCCCCCCCCCCGAGGTTTTTTGGTTATTTCTCCCAAACGCGTTGAGCTAGGAAGCTCAAATTTTCTGACTTTTCCTAAAAGGCTTCTACGCAACATGTCTGAAAATTTTGAGTTGATCTGACCTCAGGTCAGGTCACCAGAGGCGGTTTGGTGACCCTACCTCAGAAAAGTTTGCAATCACGCCAGAGCTAGAGTTTTTGACCGATCAATTTCTTCTCTTCAGGGTTTAGTTAGGGTACCAGTATGTGCAATTTGTATATCTCGGAATTTTGATATCGGTGACCTAAGGTCAGGTCAATTTCGCGACCACCCCATTATAAGTCAATGGGGGAAAAATCAACTCCCTGTTTTTACCACTAAAACGGGTCGGAATGGCCCCATATACCATACATGACTTCATATACGATCAACCTTCACTACCTTGAGGTCTGTTTTGCTGTTGGGCAGCTGTGAGGTCATGTGACGTCATCAAAGGTCACCAAAGGTTTTTGGCCAATAACTCCGTACAGGAACAAGATACAGACGCGTGCGTGGTCTCATTGTGTTCAGCTCGTCAAGACGCATCGAATGATATACATGATGACCTCGAGGTCACGTGACCTGAGGTCAACCTTTGACCTTGACCTTTCGAGGTCAAAATATATATCATTCGATGCGGATTGACGAGAGGATCACGATGATGCCCTTAGTTTGTTCCTATCTTGACTAATTCGAAAGTTATTCGAGAAAAACTCTCTCCATATCTAGCGCCGCCATTTTGACTTTTTCGACCCCTGTGACGTCATCTTTGACCTGACCTGAAAATGACCTTAGTAAAAATTGTAGATCTTGGCCGTGCGTATCCGATGCCGTTTACCGCTTGTCGCTATCTTGCTTCGTTCTCGAGATCTCAGGGGGGGGGCCGAATCGGCCCCCCCCGCCAGTTTCTTGTCCCGGCGGAGCCCGCCAGGAATAGGGTTAAAATGAAACATCTTTTTCTGACACATTGTGTGTAGAAGTTCGTTACAGCGCAGCGCAGCGAATGCAAATTAACTTAAATCGTTTTTGTTTTTATTGGAAGGACTGATGGCCATGCAAAGATAAGCGTTTTGATTTGTTAATGGCAATCTCTTTCGGCTTGAAAATGTCATTACGGAGCTGTGGGATGATGACATGATAGGGTGGAGCGGAGCCATTGGACCGTACGTACCATCGATGGTGCGCCACAGCGACAGAGACCGTCAAGAGGACGAAAGTGGCTACGGTGAGCCGTATCAGGAAAGGCCTTTCAGGTGGGACGGGAGTTCCCGTTTGGACAGCCCACTCTATCGCTCATATAGGGCCATCCCGAAGAGGATTTAGATCGGTCGAGATCTTGTCCTCGCCACCGCGACGGTTATCTGGTGAGGGTTGAGTACCAGCCCGGAATAGATTGTGAGCGAGGGTGCGAATGGGTTGGTCTGAGGATGGGAAGGATAATTTCAAAAATAATTTGAAGCTGTACTCATAAAAATGCGAGAACCTCACCGTTGCCAACGAGACTGTTCACTTACTAGCCCTAGCGAGTGAATATGCATGTACCTACCTACTTAGTATTTTATATCTAGGCATATTTAGGCGTGCACGGTGCAACACAGGCGATAGGTATGACGCCAATATATCATCTACTACGGGTGATGAATGATGATATATATGACCAATATATACGACTACTGTGGGTAACTATGCCTCTGACTGACAACAAGATAAGCGAAGAGTCGGGGAGAGACTGTGATCTGAGGAAAGAGAGGGTGACACGACGCTCTTATGACAAGAGAAGGGATTGAAAATTGTGCTGTGTGTTCGGTGCAGTCGAGGAGAGTCGGAAATAAGGGAAATGTACCACTTTTCTCAAATTAGTTGTTACTACAGTTTTGCGATTTTTAGGCTTATAGGTAATGATCAGAAAAGAAAATATTTCATATTTACAAAGTTTTTTTAAATATTTTCATATAGGAAGAACTATATTCCATCTTTGGTAGAGGCTATAAAATAGTGTTCCACGCGGAAGCTTAGGATTACGCGTTGACCAATCACATTGCGTAGTTTAAAACCAACTGCACGCTGATTGGCTGAGCTTGGCCTCTGCGACAGGTGGCTACAATTTCCGCATTCTTACGTAAGACACCACATTCCTGCGTAAGACACTAATTTCGGAACGATAAATGGAATATCTTTGTCTGGGTGATCGCTCGGCTGTAAAAGCTCCTGATTTGTGCTATTGTATTGTATTGTATTGTATTGTATTGTATTGACACCAAAAGCCTTCCACATATGGCGTGGCGATTACGGCTTAGGATTACGAGCTTAGGATTGCTAGTCTCAACTCAAGCTGCATAACTGCTATTCCAGTTCTAAAACCATGTTAAAAGTGGTACATTTCCTCCGGCGTTTCGTTGTGTCGATGGCTGATCCCAGTCAGCATTATTACCAAGGCCCCACATGGAGCCAAGGTGGGCCACTTGGTGGGGCCCACATTAATTTGTCCCTGGGCAAACGGTGGGGCCCACCAGGGCTGGCCCACATGGACTCAAGATGGGTACCATGTGCCATGTGGGGCACACGTGGGCCCCATATGGCTGCCCACATCCAGCCCACCTACACCCCATTACATGGGCTACCCAACCAGTGCCCATGTTTAGTCCACCATACGGGAACACCGCGTTAATGGCTGCAAAAATATATGCTCACCAAAATTCCTGGATATGCCCTCCTACATAGTGCAGACAATCCGGGTGAAATGTCATGGCGGCTCCCGCTCCGGCTCCGAGTAAAATGATCCGGCTCCGGCGGCTCCGGCTCCGGCTTCTACTCAGTACATCCCACTGAACATCCCCTATGCGATCAATTAAATACGGGTGGAAGAAAAAAGGCGATGGGATTGGTACACGTTGCTTCTGTATTTGTATAACAAGGCTATTTTGAATACCACATTGTTTTACGCCTTGTACTGTCAAACCGACCTCTGTAAATAATTGTTTCCTCTTAACCCGCGCCCTGCTGGGGGGGGGGGTGTTTGAACACCCCCCTTGTGGTTTTTCGCGAATATCTCAAAAACGGGCGGCGCGGAGCGCCGCCGTTTTTGTTACACCTTATCATACATCAATTCTACACATGTTGTGAAAATTTCAGACCAAGGTCATTCAAGGTCAGGTCACCAGGTCACTTGAAGTGACCTCACCTCATAAAAAGTTTCAATGTCTGTCATAGCTACACCGAGTGACCGATCGCTTTGAAACTTTCAGCGATTGCTAAGAGCAATAGCATGTACAAAATGTATATCTCAGAATTTTGATATCGATGACCTAAGGTCAGGTCAATTTTGCGACCTCCCCATTATAAGTCAAGGGGAGAAAATTGAAATGCGCCTCTTTTGGACGAAAGACATTATAAACACTCCCAAACACTGAATTATAAGTGGTTTAGACACACTGAACATGGAAATGGTGTCCGTGACTCCTGCTTATGCCCTGAGGTCATCTTAGGTCACGAATGGTATCTAACAGTTTTTCGCAAATAACTTTTGATAAAGGCATGCTAGAGCGATGAAAACGCCTTAGATGTGTTCAGCTCGACGATACGGATCGACTGATATGCAACATGACCCTTTCCGGTCAGGTCATGACCTTGACCTGAGATCAAATTTTCAAGTTGACCTTTCAAGGTCAAGTTATAGTTCATTCGATGCGTCTTGACGAGAGGAACACGATGCCGGTAAAAGTGAGCTCGTACAAGGCTTGGGTCAAAAGTTATTGCAGAAAAACTGTTTCCGAAAAAATCGGCTATTTTTGCAGTTTTTGCCCCCTGCAGGCGCTACCGTTGACGCTAGGTCAAATCTGAGATAATTATTCAGAAAGGGCGTTAATAGGGCTATCGAATGCGCTTTTCCGCGGCGCTGTAGCTCTATTGGTTCCCGAGTTATGCGTTGGCTTTTTGGAAATTGTCGACATTCGACCTGGAAATCGGCGAAATTTTGCCTTCAATGACCTCTGGTGACCTGATCTTTGACCTGACCAAAAATTTACCGAAGTGATTTCCTCATTATTTTTGACGCTCTTTTGAACGCCGCCTTCCGCGTATCGCTACGTGGCCCAGGAGCCGAGTTAGAAGGGGGGTGTTCAAACACCCCCCCCCCCCCAGCAGGGCGTGGAAATCCAGGACCCCCAGCCGGGCGCGGGTTAAGAAAAGGAGCCGGAGTCGCCCCCTTTTTTGACGGCTCCGGCTCCGGCTCCGGCTCCGGGCTACATTGTTTCACGGCTCCGGCTCCGGGCAAAATATGCCGGCTCCGGCTCCGGCTCCGCATCCCTGGTTTCGACCCCTCTCCTCTAGGATCTCGGAAATTCACCGGCTGATTTTCAAAATTCAAACGGCGTTGGATAGCCCCAACGGGGAACTACCTTGTGACCCAATTTCATTGACCTCGGTCCAACCGATTACGTCACAGTTCAGGTCAAAGGTCGCATTTTTACCGCTTACGGGCATTTCAAGAAACGTGTTGTGAAATCGAGTAAATTGGTATGTTATTGTAAATCATCGGTGGATAATTGTTCGTCAAACACATATTTTGCTATCTAAGGTCATTCGTCAATGACACCAGGTCAGGTCACAGAGGTCAGGTCACTGAGGGTCACAATATGAAAAATGAAAATGTCGTGTGATACTTGTTTTATGGTCCATTTTACATGACAAATGCGATTATGTGGGTAAGACAGCCTTTGGGGTCAGTTTAGGCTATGTTCTGGTGAAGGTCAGGTCAAGGTCAGGTCAAATAAGGTCAAGTTTCAAAGTTGATATTTTTGCATAAAATTGGTATCGATCCGAAGCAGCTCGTCACGGGGAGTCTACTGGTGGTCTTTGTTTTGCGCTACGTGGTCTAGAATTGCTAAAAATTGAGTTTGAAAATTTGACGTCATCATTTTTGAACAGTTTTCTCGATATAACCTGGCCACAAAGAGGCAACGATCTGAGATTTGGTATGTGGATAGAAGACTGCACGGTGACTATAAATACTGGAAGACTGTAGGTTCTATTATATATATTCAATTTTTCCAAATTTGAAAAGCTTTTGGGATTTTTTGGCTATTGTATCCAAAAGTTACTTTTTATTTTGGGTTAAAATTAAAAATTTCAAAAATCGGAGATAGCAGTTTTATAGCCCTGTTAATTCTTCACCTTTTATGTCATGAACATTTTTTATGAGTCTTGAAAGCTGTAGGCCTGACAGTTCTTCTCGCGAAACCTTTTTTGTGGAAAATGGCAGAACATGACGTCATTCTGACGCCATTTGTGGCCAACCCATCATAGCCTCTGGACGATTTTTTTATCACAATGTGTAAAATTGATGCCCGGAGGGGTCCTGAAAGTTTGGTGGCGATATCTGCAGCCGTTTAGGAGATATCTACGGAAAAAGACGGGGAGGGGGGCGTTTCGTTCCTCCCTACGGGACGCGGGTTAATCATCCAGCCCAGATCCGACACTGCATAGGTACCTACTCCGGATATAACTATTGTGCTTAACTTACCTTTCAATTTTGACGATCGCGCCGGTTCTCACCGAAACTATAACTCAAACTTCTGACAAGTTGGGCAGCTCACTCCAACCGCTTTCATCTTGTGCTTTGCTTAAATATTCAATTATTATGCAGTCATGTGCACTGATCAATGTTCTGTTTACCATGAGTCCGGGCAAAAAAAAGGGCAAACATGAATCAGATATTAACCACAATCCAACCAATTAATAGCAGACAACACCAATTGATGCACTGCCGCGACCACATGGCTCGATCCGGCTCAGTCTATGATTGATCAGCTGACGCCACAGCAGAAGAAACATGGCGATGTCAACTTCGATGGACGGACCAAATTATCATAAAATCTTATTTATATGCAACAACATAGCCTATAACTGATACACAAGGTAAATAAAGCAAATTTGTGGCAAAAACTAAGTTCTGGGGGTGCTAAGTGCAATAGTTTTAAGGAGAATATAAGAGAAGTGACCACGAAATAAACAGTTTTTATTCTCCGGTCGGAGAAACAGGAAATTCAATAATATTTTGAACCAAGCCATGAAAATTGCATTATTGAGCTATTAAAGTAAGCAGCATGAATCTATCTTCTTGTAGAATGCAAAAAAGTGGGAGAAAACCGTTTTGGTATCTGAAAATTTTCTGGTCCCTGAAGACCTATTTTGCGGAGAATCCTAATAATGGTGCAGCCGTGTTTGGAACAAGTTTGTGCGCTATCGGGATTATATCTTCTTGTGCTCTTTTGATAGAACTATGGAGGAGGTGCAAGGGAAGTTGTTGATGCCCTTTATATTTATTACTTTAATTTCTAAAGCCCTTTTCTAGACGCCTCCGGGGCAACGAACAACGGCAAAATTTAACGTTTTTGAAATAAACCGTACAGAAAAACCGAGGTTACAGAGTTCCCCATAGATGCCGTTACCGGTTTGATAGAATAGAAATAGAATCATAGGGTTAGAGCTGACAGTTTTACCGCTTTGTGATGCATGCACTTTGTGGGACCGTAATATTAGGCTTTATCGCAGCCTTATTTTGTCTTTTTTGTTGTTGCTGACAATGAAACAATTTATACTTACTTGTGACTTGTTGACTAGAAGTAGCTCATAATTCTGGAGAGAAAACCTGCAGAGTTTGCCTGGCAGCAGCCGCTGAATGGGGAGGAGGGGCCGGAACGGATTCCAGCCAAGCAGCACAGCTGCCCGTAGGTATGCGAGGACCGTGTGAGCCTGAGCCCAGAGCGGAGTTTCGGAGACTGACGGTATCGGTTACGGTTGGTGTGTGTGTTTGTGGGGGGGGGGGCAAATTCAGTCTCGACTCGTTCGTATAGCATACATTTCTGCTGCTTTTGAGAGCGTCTATCCGGCACTTGCAGGGGGCGGGGTCAAAATAGCCCCTCAGTTTTTCATTAATAACCATCGTGAGGGCGGCAGACCTCGCTGAAAATTGCCACACTATCGTATTGATCAATTGTACATGTTAACTTAAATTTTCATGACCCTGACCCAAATTGACCTTTGTCCTGTGGCCTATTCTTCTCGCCCTTCTCGCAAACATGTCGAGAAAGACGATTTAGCGAACATAAGCGCATCTTGCATTTCGTTTCCGGACTTGTTTGTGATAAGAAACGTGCCAACGTGTGAAATGCTGCCCGTTCCATGCATTATGGTGGGCATTACGGCCAGTAACCATGCTAGTAGGCGGACACCGATTCACAGCTATGCTCACACCCTGTTCACTTCATTTCGGTCTACTTCCTTCACTCTTACAGAAAATAACAGAGACCAAAATATGTCACTGCTGGTGATAAGCGATAGCATAAAAAGTGCACATTTATTAGGCACGAAGAGCATACACAACACAATATGAAGCATTGATGATGCATTCACGTCACAATTCGTGTGATGCATGGCATGTGTAAAAAAAAAAATATGCTGGTTTTGACATTTACAATCATAGTTTGCTCGATTTTAGGTACGTATCATAAGAATTTTAGGCGAGGCACCCACGAGGCACGCAAGTTGGATGTGCGGTGAATTACTTATTCAATGTAACGAATGTCTTAGTTCTGTGCACGATTTGACCAGCTAGAACACAAATTGTACATTTGAATGTGCTACAATGGATAATATGGATTGACATGAGGAGATTCACGAACAGGATCAAAGCGTCTTCGAATAGTCCACAAAGTCCGTTGGGCGCAGTGCGTAGACCGTTAAGGAGCAGGAACAGCCGGGAAGAGCAGGCCAGGGACCGGTTCCACGTAGGACTGGTCTGGGAGACTTCATTTATGGAGGATCCTGTGGGAAGACCAGTCAGTTGGTTACCATGCAGCACAACAAAGGATAACTTTTAGGGATCCACCTTATCCCAAATTTGCGGATTGTGCATGAATCTCGCGGGCCCAATGACTTGATAAATCAGAACAAAGCATAAAAACTCCAGAATCGGTTAACGTTCCGTAATTTGCTAGTTTGTTGATGTCTGGACGACTTTGCGCCAGTCGCTGTTCTTTTGCTAGTCACATTTTGACACAGAGGTGCCGGAGTATAAAATTGGTAAGGAGAATAAAATCTTTTGGACCCGCCCGGGACCAGAAAAGGGCCTCATTTCCAACACTGGAGGTCACAGTGGGTCGTTGTGGTCAGGGTGGGGCTTTGGGGTCACGATACATTCTGAGGTCATGGTCTGTCAGTGAGGTCACGACAGGCTACTGAGGTCGCGGCAGGATGCTGAGGCTACATCAGGTCAGTGAGGTCACGGCAGGACACTGAGGTCGTGGCAGGTCACAGGTCACGACAAAGACAGACCACCACAGGTTACTGAGGTAACAGGCTATAGGGGTTCGGGTAACGAAACACATTGGAGCCGGCTGCAGAGGTGAAGGTAGGTCGTAGCTGTCCTGACATGTCACAAAGCTATGACATGTTTCATGGTGCATGATATATCACGGGGACTACTGCAGCCCACAGGGATGACAAAACCTATCTGACCTGTTTGTCACGGCTGGTCAGTGGGACGTATGTACAGGGTGACACAAAAAAAGCGGTCATCACCAAAATTCGAATAACTTCGGAAGTTTTATTCAGATCATCACCAAACTTCGGCAACTTAAGGTCACACCTATGTAGCACACATCCACCAAGTTTCAAGTCTTCTCTACGAATACTTTTAGTACAGTGTGTGTTTTACGGACGCTCCACAATGTGCTCCAGGTGAGCGCCCCGGCGCTGCAGGGCGTAGGCACACCTGCATCCGGCAGGCAAAGTTGCCGATAACCCGATAAGAATAACGTTTCAGGGGTAGCACACCCCCTGAGCACTGTCTCCAGAGGCCATTGCACTCTGTAAAGTGCACAGCCATCGGGTTATCGACAACTTTGCCCGCCGGATGCAAGTGTGCCTACGCCCTGCAGCGCCGTGGCGCTCACCTGGAGCACATTGTGGAGCGTCAGTAAAACACTCACTGTACTAAAAGTATTCGTAGTGAAGACTTGAAACTTGGTGGATGTATGCTACATAGGTGTGACCTTAAGTGGCCGAAGTTTGGCGATAATCTGAATAAAACTTCCGAAGTTATTCGAAATTTGGTGATGACCGTTTTTTTGTGTCACCCTGTATGTACCTGTCTGACGCGGTCGGTCAGTGCTACATACCTGTCTGACGCCGTCGGCTGGTGTTACCTACCTGTCTGACCCGGTCGGTAGGTCAGTGGGATCTACCTGTCTGACTCGGTCAGCTGGTGTTACATACCTGTCTGACGCGGTCGGTCAGTGTTACGTACCTGTCGGACGCGGTCGCCGCACCAACGCGCCTCGAAGCCGTCGTTCTCTCGCTCGACCTCGATGTAGGCTCCGCTGCAGTCGACGGTGAGCGGTGCGCTCAGGTTGTGTAGCGTCAGCAGCAGGTACAGGTGGGGCTCCGTCTGATACACACACACACAAACACACATATCACACAGGTCAACTTAGCAGATACAGGTGGGGCTCCGTCTGTTACAGACACAGGTCAGCAGGTACAGGTGTGGCTCCGTCTATTACATACACATTACACATTCAACAGGTACAGGTGTGGCTCCGTCTGTTACAGACACAGGTCAACAGGTACAGGTGTGGCTCCGTCTGTTACAGACACAGGTCAGCAGGTACAGGTGTGGCTCCGTCTGCTCAGCAAACGGAGCACACGCTAGAATGAATAGAATTGCCGACGAGGTGGAAGTGGAGTTTTCACAGAATTTGACATAGCCTGGGGATCCTCGAGCCCGGCTTCCACGTTCTCCACCTTTCGGGTTGCTGGGTTGCATGACAAAGGTTCGTTGTGTTGCTTATTCTCCTCCCTCTTCCCTACACACACTTTGGTACGGTATGATTCGAGGGGTCGTGTCGGACGTTCTCCTTACCTCGATCTGCCACTCGCAGTCTAGCGGTGCCGCCCGCGGCTGCCGGGCCCCGCGCGGCTCCGGGCCGCTCCCCGTCAGAGAGGAGACAAACGGGTAGGGCTGCGAGCGCAGAAACCTGAAACACGCCGGCAGGGTATCGCTCAGACTTGTGTGGCGAGGCTGCCGCTTTCGAGTTACAAAGCAGAATAATACGTGCGGCTTCGTCTAGGTCATGACGGTCAACGTCTTTCTCTTAGCTGTTATTCCTCTTGAATATGTTCTGAATTTTCCAGTACCAGCGCTAAAAGTTTATTCATCAGACCTGGGTGGGCGACGCTTTATTAAAAGGAGCGTCGGTACACCGTAACCTTACGCACGGGAGTATGCGCGCCATTGAGGGCACCACCACCCCAGTAGCCCCTAGCAGCTTACCTGAACAGGTGATCGTCCTTCCGTCGGAGGCTCTCCCCTACGTCGAATTTGAACGGCTGTCCGTAGCCGGAGGGGCTGGGACCGCGTCGGACGTACCCGGGCAGCGGTCGGGCCGGGGCGCCGACCCGCGGCGCGAACCTGCCGCCACCTGGCGGCCGGTAGGTGGCGCGCCGCTCGTCAGGCCGGTAGGTGGGGAGTCTGCCGTCGTGTGGTCCGCCCCTGCGGAACTGGCCAGGGAAGTAGACGTGGCCCGGGCCGGGCCGGTGCTGGGGGTGTTTCCAGACAGGGTCTGGCCGCGGGAGGGGGCGCGGCGGCGGAGGGAGCCTCGGAGGAGCTCCGGGACGATGGTAACCGCTCCACAGAGGCCGTGCTGGTACGGGAGCAGCCGCCTGGTTGGGCTTAGCGTAACTGTCCACGAAGCGGTAGGCGCTCGGCCGGAAGGCGGCAATCCTTTCAACAGGGTCCGCAGCCTGCTTCTCATCTTCATCTTTACCAACAAGACCATGGATGTCTGTCATGATGTTCATAACATCCACGACGGCCTTTATGATCTCCGACTCGACATCCTTTCTGTCCTCGGGAGCCCCCTCTTCCTCAGACATACCGGAGCCGTCGGCGGCCGGGTCGTCATCGCCGACCGCCAGACCGTCCCCGCTGCCCTCCTCGGCGTCCGGCACGTGTTCCAGCACAACCCGGTCGTCTTGGAGCTCCTTTACCACCAGAAGACGCTCGCGCTCCTCCTCTGAGAGGCCGGTCGGCGCCGGCGCCACCACAGCCACAGGCTCGCTGGCACTGACGGCCAGGTCACCGCCGATCTCCGTCAGAGGCAGCAGCTCATCGGGCTCCAGGCCGTCCCACTCGGCGGTACTGTCGGCCGCGGGGGAGGGTAGCTCTGGCGCCGGCACGGTCTCCTCACTGGGCGAGGGCTGAGCGGCGGCTGCCGGCGGCGACTCTGGTATACTAACGGTGACAAGCTCTTCTCCTACCGAGAGGTTCTCAGAGGTGGCCTCTGGTGCCGCTCCGCTTCCTTCGACGGCATCGGCTGCCGGCAGCGGCGCCGAGGCACCGCCTGACCCTTCGCTGCTGACAGCGTCTGACCCGCCCGACGGTAGGGTCACTATATCGTCAGCGTCGAGCAAAATCGTGTTGTCGTCCTCGTCCGCAGCGGCGATCTCCGCCTGGTCTCCGGAGCCCTGGAAGGCGTAGCTGAAACTCTCGAATATCTGGTCAAGCGAGTCGGGGTCGTTGGACGGCTCTGCGAGCTCGCCGTCGTGGACGGCAGAGCCGGAGCCGTCCTGGGCTCCTGCCGTGCTGAGGTCACTGCCGTCGGCCGCGGCGCCCTGTTTGAGCAGCTCGGCGTCGGGCTCCCAGTCGGCGCTGAGGCCGCCGTCGACCGGCAGCGGCGGCGCCTCGGGCAGCACGATGTGCGGCGGCTGCACATACAGCGGCGTGTCGGAGTCGGAGTCCGGCGGGCCGGCGGTGACGATCACGGGCGCGGCCGGGTCGGCGGCAGCCGTCGGCGCCGGCAACTCGGCCGGCTCCGGCTCCGCGCCGCTCCCCTCCGGCTCCGGGTGGTGCCAGAAGCTCACCGTCCGCTTCTCACCCTTCTGAACGAACAGTGACGTCGGCTCGGGGCCGCATCGCGCCGCCTCCGCTCCTGAAATGATTGGAGCGGGCGTTACAAACGTGCGGTGTCTGAGGAACGCAGAAAGGCTAGAGCAATAGTTCCGCGTTCGGGGTAAGAATTCATGAAGTTTTAATAAAACGGCAAGAATTAATAGTGTAACCCAGAGGGAATGATGGGATAGTGGTGTCTACCTTTTTGCCATTAAAAGGCATTTGTGGGAGTTGTCCAACTGTCAATGAATGTTTAACTCACACTAAGATGATGTCCTTTTTGTCTAAATATTTGTTTTTTCCTATCCTACCTTCTGCGTCATTAATTATGCTCCTCCCGTTCATTGACATATTTTATTGGGGTCATGTGTGAAGATAACATGTCCTAGCGGTCTCGGTTCCCCAAACCCGTTCTGATCGATCAGCTGGTTGGTTAGCGGTGAATCAGGTCCTGACTCGCGGTGTTCCGTTAGATTAGCGGCACCGCCCTGGTCCTGACCCGGTCTCCGTCTGACGGCGCCGGTGACTGACACGGCGGTGCCGCGCAGCGCCGTCCATTTCAATGAGCTGGGTCTGCCGCCGGGCACGCACCGATTCATCCCGACTGGGCTGGAGCTGGGGCTGACACGGGGACTGACGCCGACTCTGACACTGACTGGCATTGGCCTTGACACTGAATGACACCTGCTACCGGCTGACACTAGCCGACACCGGCTCTGACACCGGTTCTTATTCCGATTCTGACACCAGCCGACATTGACTCTGACTTCTCCCGTCACGCTGCTATAGGTATATTACCGGCCATGCTCACCCAAGCACAAAGCTGGCGACTGGCGTCCGATCCGGTTTAGCAGTCTCTCCGCCGAGCTCCTTTTGTTCGCTCGCCGCCTCTCCCGTCCCTGACCACCCTCTCAGACCCTCCCAGGTCCCAGGAGCGCCCCTTCAGTCAGGCATTCTCGGCACCTCTCTGTCCGTTCTAGTTCATTCCGCTCCTGAGTCCTGCCCACACCTGTCCCTCTCCAGCCCGGGGCGGCGGCGTTCACCGAACGGACCACTGCTCTCCGAAGGACGCTCCCCCGACAGAGCCGAGAGCTGAGACGGGGCCGGGCAGGGTGTGGGAGATAGAGGAGGGTGGTGTGGCACAACCTTGAACCACGCCGGACTGCTGATCCGACGCGCCGGCCGGCCGCCGGTCACCGCGCCGTCTCGGCGACTGAGAGGTGGTCGGTGTTTGACCTGTGCTCCCTCCTCCTCGAGTACAGTCACTGTGCACACACCGTGCCGTAACCGTCACTCTCCGCACCTGGCCCGACCTCCACCAGACGCCGGAAACAGCCGCTGCGGTCACTGACCTCTGACCCGCGACACAGGGTCACGGGGACCGCCGCACCTCGTCTGGGCACCAGTGTGAGGCCTCGCTAAGTATGCAAACGGATGCAGAGAACGCATATTTATCAGGGCTCGATCCGCGAATCAATTACATTCACCTATGGGCTGAAATGCTTGCAAAGCCGACACTATTATTTTGCTGTCTGACGCCGTTCGGTCATCGGTGGGCTACTCGGTTCTCTTCCGCAATGGATTCTCCCGTAGCAGATATCCATGATGCAGGCGGGGCCGGCGGGTTGACCATGGTCCTGGGCCCCGGCTCAGCCAAATGCTGAAGTTCATCCATCGGGAGAAGCGCGGCCACCGCTCCATCTTCTCCCGGTCCGCTGATTTTCTCGTCACTCCATTACGGCGATTCTTAGCGCCCACATTTCCATTCGCCTATCCAGACGTACTTACATACAAACTGACTCCAGGCCGTGAGGCCGACTGTGTTAGTCATAAATGACCTATAAAGGTACGGACATAAGTCTCCAATAACTAACCATGCTTGTTGATATCAGCGACGCGCAACGAGCAGCTGTTAGTACGATGACCCAGATGTTAGTTGAATGGATAGCAAAGATATCATCTCAGATCTGTCGTTAGATGCGATTGGCCCTCGCTTTTTTCAGTGGTCAGCAGTGGAGTGGTACTCGGTCCTCGCCAGTGGTCAATGGCCATTGGTCACTGGTCATTGGTCAGCTGGTCGGTCCTCGGCCCGGCCCGTCGGCGCCACATTCCACCGAGTGCAGCGCACGGCGCTCTATGATACCGTTGACCCTGGCCAGGGAGGTAATTTACGAGACGAGCCGCGGCCAGGAACGCACGCACAAAAACGGCCGACCGCCGCCCGCCCGGCCGGCCGCAGCAGTCGCGCCCATACACCGGGGAGAGCGAGAGAGGCTCGGACCGACAGACCATGGGCGTGGGTACTGGACGGTGTACAGGGTGTAACGAAATTATCCGGACATCTTTCTTCGCGCTGTAATTAAGAAGCAAGACAATCTGATATTTTCTCTTTTGAATTATAATATAGCCACCTTTCATAAGAGCGCAGGTACAAATTTCTGGAGCATTCCAGCCACTGGGTTTTCCAGCACAGTGGGTTTCATGTAGAGCAGCGCCTTGCTAGCCTGTGCCCACAGTTGGGCGGCGCTGGTGGCGGGTGTCCCTTCATTCATCTCCTGCTGGACAATAGTCCATAAGATATCGATGGAATTGGGATGGGAACTATTTCCAAGCCATAGCCCGTTAGCCCAGAAGAAAAATAGGTCCTCTCGGCATTGCTTCTCATTCTGCTAGGGGACTTGAAGGTGGTGCGCCGCCCCGCATGAAGACTGCGCGGCTTGAATCAGGCATCAGTACGCGTTCAGAAACAGAGCCCTCCTGCGCCGTCTGGTTGAGTGGCTCCAACCAATCGCTAGCCAGGATGTTGCGCCGGTAATACTCGTCACTGATGTGGTTTTCTGTGGCGTCATGAACAGCTTGAATATTGCACAGCAGCTGAACATGCTCCAGGTCTGGATTTTGACCGGATGCTTGACGCCGGCGACGGCCGGCATGTTCGAGCTGCTGGCAGCCCACACATGGCCGATTTGACGGTTCAACGGACATCGCAGCTCGAACAGCTTCCCATCCGACCAGGCCATCTCATTCATGTCTTCCTTCGACCAGTGGTCACGCCCTGGCCTGAGGCCAAAGGTGGTGGACTGGTTGTTTTCCCGTCAATTTCATTGTCTTTTTCAGTTTGAAGGGCAGTAAAACCAAGCTAAAAAGTAGGTAACGGTGAATTATGATGTGGGACCTCTTATTATCTGCCTTGGTAAGAATTCGAGTCAGTTTGCAGATTAATTGGTGCCGTTTCCTTGTCGCTATCTTGACAACTCTCCTCACCACTTGGCAAAGGGCGCCTTCTGCGATCGAGGCCGGGCTGAGTCTGCCACCAAGTCCCAGCTTATTACGCCTGAGGCAGATGTGCTACTGGCTGCTGCTGATGTCCAGCTGCTGACAGACCAGCTTCTGGCTCATGCCACCATGTCACCAACACGTAGCCTTACTACGAAACGAGAGACTGTACTCCCTTCTCTCCACTGCCTTAAACGAAAACTATCAAATGAACCCGTCGGCGACTCGACTTTTACTCAGAACAAGAGTCATTTCGCAAGGTCAGGTCACTGCTGAGTTGAGAGCAGATACCAGAGGTATGCATTCATCCAATTTTCCAGCTCCTAACATTAAAAAAGAAACTTTGCGAGCAGATATGGCGAAAAAATAGATGTCCGGATAATTTCGTTACACCCTGTATGTAGATCTAGACTAAGAGTAAGGACACTGGGTAGTGACTAGTGGGTACAGGGCACCGGAGACGGAGACCCAGACCATGGGTGGTGTAATTGGTACACAGCGGCAGCACGTTATACACCATCCCGTATTCAAGTCACGCTACTCCGACACATTCTTGCCCCTACGGTAACGGACGTGCTGCAGCGTCCGGACTGTGTTTACTTTATCCATTTGCCCACTGCACAGGTGACAAGCGCTTGACAGAACAGCTCAACCACAGGCTGGCATTCGCTCACGGCGTAGACATAAGTCCAGATGGCCGCGGTGAAGATCAGTGACACCACCGCTCCGCCGCTGCCGCAGCCACAGCCCGCTCCTCCCGTTCCATTTCTGATGCCGCCGGCGCCGCTTATAAACAATTACGAATGCCTTCCTGACTAGGTGTCATGGCCTTGGCGGCGGTGCGGTTTACGAGCGGCCAGGTAATTGTCCGGTCAGGAATGGTATACCAGGGGAGCCGACCGGCTCCGGAGAGCCGACCGACGGACCGCGGACGGCGCTGGGGTCTGCTGGTTCACCGGGACTGCTGGTCGAAGCTGATGGCTGCTGGTGCAGTTCTGAGTGACTGCTGGCTCAGCGGGTCTGCTGGCTCAGAGCTGATGACTGCTGGTTCAGCGGGACTGCTGGTCGAAGCTGATGACTGCTGGTTCAGTTCTGAGTAACTGCTGGTTTAATTCTGAGTGACTGCAGCGCACCTTCAGCGGGTCTGTCGGCTTGGCGCTGATGACTGTTAGCTCAGCGCTGATGACTGCTGGCTCAGTGCTGATGACTTCTGGCTCGGTGTGAATGGGATATGGTTCAGAACTGATGACGGCTATTAGAGTTGATTCCACAGATCCCGAGCCGATGACTGCTGGTTTGTCGCTGAACCAAATAAAGTGGGGGATTTTGAGTCGTTCTTTATCTAAACTCAGTTCTTCCGAACTGAGATCTGGATTATAGGGTCGGGTCACGCGCCAACGGTTTTCTCCAGTTCGTCGGAGCGCGGTCGCGATCTCGACGGTCGTTTCTGAGCTGGATCGTCACGGGTCGTCGAGCCAGCGGCGTTCGGCCGGGCTCGAGGCGACTCCACGGCGTCCTTGGCAAGGTCCCGGCGCGGTCTCCGACTCCTGAGTTCCGAGTCGGAGAGGTGGTCGGCGTGGCCCCGGCGGTCAACGGACGGGGCCGGGCACCGACCGGCGCGGCGCGCCGGCCGCCGGGGTCACTCAGCCGGCCCGCCCGCCGAGACCGGCGCCCGGTGGGACCTCGGCGAGGACCGGTGACACCTCACAGAGGACTAGTAACGTCTAGGGTACGATGGAGTTCTCAGAGGTACAGAGGTATAGTCGACTACAGAATGATGTTCCACTCCTCAGAAGCTATCAGTTGACCGGAGCGCTAAGTTTTGCCGTTTATCACGCAATTAAGCGTGTCGATTGTGATCATTGGGACAAAGCTATAAATTGTGAACTCAGCCCGTGTGATGCGGCACAGCCTACCACTCCAGGCAAATAATTGCCTGTGAAAATTGGAACATCATTCTGTAGTCGACTATACATACCGGGAACCGTAAGGGGTCACAATGGGGCCCTTCAGGGGTTCCCCAGTGGCCAGTACTGTCTATGAGTGTCTAATGTCATACGGAGCCCTACAGGGTGTAACGAAATTATCCGGACATCTTTCTTCGCGCTGTAATTAAGAAGCAAGACATTCTGATATTTTCCCTTTTGAATTATTATATAGCCACCTTTCATAAGAGCGCAGGTACACATTTTTGGAGCATTCCAGCCACTGGATTTTCCAGCACAGTGGGTTTCATATAGAGTAGCGCCTTACTAACCTGTGCCCGCAGTTGGGCGGCGCTGGTGGCGGGTGTCCCCTCATTCATCTCCTGATGGACAATAGTCCATAATATATCGACGGAATTGCATGGGAACTATTTCCAAGCCATAGCCCTTTAGCCCAGAAGAACAAAAAGGTCCTCGCGGCATCACTTCTCATTCTGCTAGGGACTTGAAGGTGGTGCGCCGCCCCGTATGAAGACTGCGCGGCGGCTTGAATCAGGTATCGGTACACGTTCAGAAACCGAGCCATCCTGTGCCGTCTGGTTGAGTGGCTCCAACCAATCGCTAGCCAGGATGTTGCGCCGGTAATACTCGTCACTGATAGTGGTTTTCTGTGTCGTCATGAACAGCTTGAATATTACACAGCAGCTGAACATGCTCCAGGTCTGGATTTTGGCCGGATGTTTGACGCCGGCGACGGCCGGCATATTCGAGTTGCTGGCAGCCCACACATGGCCGATTTGACGGTTCAACGGGTATCGCAGCTCGCAGCTTCCCATCCGACCAGGTCACCTCATTCGTGTCTTCCTTCGACCAGTGGACACGCCCTGGCCTGAAGCCAAAGGTGGTGGACTGGTTGTTTTCCCGTCAATTTCATTGTCTTTTCCAGTTTGAAGGGCAGTAAAACCAAGCTAAAGGACGGGTAACGGTGAATCATGATGTGGGACCTCTTATTATCTACCTTGGTAAGAATTCGAGTCAGTATGCGGATTAATTGGTGCCGTTTCCTTGTCGCTATCTTGACAACTCTCCTCACCACTTGGCAAAGGGCGCCTTTTGCGATCGAGGCCGGGCTGAGTCTACCACCAAGTCCCAGCTTATTACGCCTCAGGCAGATGTGCTACTGGCTGCTGCTGATGTCCAGCTGCTGACAGACCAGCTTCTGGCTCATGCCACCATGCCACCAACACGTAGCCTTACTACGAAACGAGAGACTGTACTCCTTTCTCTCCACTGCCTTAAACGAAAACTATCAAATGAACCCGTCGGCGACTCGACTCTTACTCAGAGCAAGAGTCATTTCGCAAGGTCAGGTCACTGCTGAGTTGAGAGCAGATACCAGAGGTATGCATTCATCCAATTTTCCAGCTTCTGACATTAAAAGAGAAACTGTGCGAGCAGATATGGCGAAAAAATAGATGTCCGGATAATTTCGTTACACCCTGTACAGAGATTTCCAGTACCGACTACGTCACAGAAATATCCAGTATCGTCTGGAATCCGATGGAACCCTACACAGTACGAGGATCTCAGTACCTTCAGAGGATTATCACGTTAGGACGAGGACAGACGATAAATGTAGTTTTTAGCGTGTCGAATTTGTTATCTACGGAGTCAAGTTAGTTTCATTGATCTCATTTTACCTATTCTGTGCTGCAGCCTGCACGTCGAAAGGCAGAGGCTGAGCAAAAGTCACGAAAAAATGAATGTGCATATGTACCCATTTGCTATTATCCATCTAATGACTGCTTCATATGTAATTGCTCTGCATGGTCATGGATGTGATATTAATTTATTTTTCCTATTGATAATCTTTTTAGGAATCATCTGACCGGCGTGGGACTCGTATGTCAAGCTCATTGTCGAGCATAAGAAAATCCAGCTTTCAGAGTAAAACTATGTAGTCTGAATTAGACGAGGCACTAAGAACGTATGATGTAGGTACAACTTTTTCACATAAGTTGAAGTTAAACTTTTTATATAAGGTGAATGAACGCTTACATTGCGTTCTTTCAGAGGTGTTTAAGCCCACGGGAGACTGGTGTGCTTTAACTGCCAGTCGGTACCGCCGAAAGAACTTTGAAACTTGAAAGTTCCTCCGGCTGTCTCTTCGAGCCATTTACCAAACCCCCATGGGACAGTGACCCCTCCCCCACAGCTGCTATGGCGCAGATCGTAAATGGGCACCCCATTAAAACAGTCGCCGTCTGCACCGCTCAACAACCTTTCAACCAAGGCCCTAAATACACTTTCAACATTCCAAAAGTTGTAAGCTGATGTGCCCAGTTCGTAAGTCCACTTTTGGGTATACCTAAACGTAATAGCAACGGTAGCGGCGGCTCTGCTGTAAGGACTGACCTGTTCCTGGTGAGCCGGCGATGGCCAGCAGAAGCACCACCACCAGCAGCAGCGGTGCGACCGCTCCCCGGCCGGCTGGAGATCCCATGTCCTGCTCCCGGCGGCTGCACGCCAGCACTGGCCACCTCGCGCCGCCGCCGCCGCCGCCGCCGCCGCCGCCGCCGCCGCCTTCTCCGTCCCCCTGAGGGCTCCGCCGCGGCAGCCGCATGGTACGCCAGCAGCCTCGGTCACGTGACCACTGTTGGTCGACACCGAATGGCCAACACCGGTGGTCACGTCTTTTCTCTGTGTATGTTACGCGCAAGTTTATAAGCATCGCATTTAGCTGAAAATGAAATTGACCCTCGCCGGTGGATGGGAAATGCTCTCGCGCCCCCTCCCGACGGCTTATTTCGCGTTCGCTCGGATTGGAGCTCGCCGAGGATAGAGAGCTGAAGCATACGAGTATGCTGAAGTTTCAGCACGCCTGACATTTGGTTCAAGAACACTTCGACGAAAAAAAATTTTACTGAATAAGGGCGAAAAAGCCTGTCGCCTACCATGCTTGCTCCCGTTCAACCTTTTGTCTGCAGAAGACCGATAGATATTTTTTACACTCTTCATTACATCTCTTGACGAAAGTCTTCAAATTAAAGGATATTTTTGCCCTTAATTTAGCTCGTCTATGAAATGCAGAAGTCACACTTTCCCAGCGTAGAAAAGTGTTATTTTCGGCGATGACTGGGGTTTGAAATATCCGTCCAGTCACGCAGGGTGGAGGGGTTCGTGTTTTTTTTTTCTGTGAAATTCATACTAAA
The DNA here is from genome assembly GCF_019059575.1 of Amphibalanus amphitrite. NCBI lineage: Eukaryota > Metazoa > Arthropoda > Thecostraca > Balanomorpha > Balanidae > Amphibalanus > Amphibalanus amphitrite. Next base: position 743,493 of record NW_024881690.1, read on the forward strand.
CGGCTGCCACAATGATACGATTTTATTAAATAACTTTCGATAAGAACACAACGATATCATTTTAAACATGTCTTTGCGGGAACAGAACAACAAAGCAGGACAGCCCAAATGCAAAATTGTCTTTTAGGGCTGCGTCATGTAGAATACGCTAAATTGTTCGGTGTACGTAGCGTGCGAATCCGTTATTTATGCTGCTATTTCCAGTCCACAAATTAACAATGACTCAGTCTCGTGCACTGCAAGGAGGCCCGATGAAGGCTCGTCGACTGGCCTCAGGGTTCTGCTGGCCTGGGAAACCCCGGCGCCGCCGAGGGCCGTCGGTTCGACATTAGCCGACTGCGTTCGCCCCAAGCTCCGCTATACCAAGCTCGAGTCCGCCTCTCCGTGACTCGCGCTCAGGGTTCTGGTTTTCTTAATAAAAGCGCCATAATACTTATTGAGTCTGGCACTGGCACAAAAGCATCAAATGTCGAGTTTCCCAGTTGTTTTGTTTTCCATAATCCCACGTCTAGTTTACACCTCAGAAGCAGCATGGAGCATGCACAAAGTTGGTACATTTTTGTTGGGACTTCTCGAATGCGTTGACAGCTCATGACATTGGCAATAACATGGTAATCATAACAACACACGTATAATAGCTCTTGCTAGCAAAACAAAAACACACAAGGCATAACCTTCTGTACTCACATCACATGTCAGCCCGAAATACTGAGCTGCGCATTAGAACATCAACAATGGAACACCGGCTAGTGTTCTGAGTATCCACAAGACACGTTTGAATGGGTTTTCACCGGAGTTGGTATAGGTATACACGTGATGCATGCTTGGGCATATGTCCGGTCCTGATTGTCGCCTAATATTCGCTTTTGGAATACCTGGGCACGAGAGAATTTAGCTCCCATCGGAGGGCCGTGAGGGAACGTCCCGGTACCGAGCGCCATCTGCGCCGTTACTCGGTACCCAGACCTCCGCGACATCTAACGGCGCTCAGCCGAACGTCGGGCCCCAGGTCTCCACGAAGCCTGGCGCCACGTAGTACAGCAGCGACAAACCGAGCACCTTCGCCACACTGAACGCCACGGAGCCACCGAAAATCCACAGTCCCTCTGCCAGGGTGACTGGCCGCACCTGCACGTCCTCGGAGCGGCCCTCTCCTGGCGGCGAATGCCCGGTACTCAAGCTTCGTCTCCTCGCCGCCAGGTGGTCGAGGAACGCCCGGTAGATGGCACTAGGAGAGAGCAGCGACGCTGGGCTGTGGTGGAGCTCGGCGGGAGCGGTGGGGTCGCTCAGCTCGGCACCTATGGAAAAAAACAGAGGTGCTGTTAGTCTCGTCTGCAACCGTAGATCAAAGGGCACATGATCCCATTGGAGCTGAGGTCATATTGGCCTCTTTGTCGACGGACACAGGATATCCGTCCTTTTCAGCCCCAGAACAGCAATCAGGAACAACCCAGCATCATCCTCAATCGCAAACATGACGATCCCGTCCAGTAAACGGATGAGAGTAGCTCCTGTCAGAGATAATCCCTCCGACGTGACATTTCGAGCTGCCGGGCTCTCTCACAACTGCAAGCCAGTCCCAACGGACAGTGCTCAATCCTGCGACACATAGGTAAGCCGGTCGTGGTGGTCGAATCAGCTAAATAAGTCCACTTATAGGCACTCTCATCTCAAGGCCCTGCGGCCTGTACTGTTATGAATAGACCAATCGAGACTGTTTCCACAAAACATGACGTTCATTTTCTTTTCCTATTCCCAATGCATCCGTCTTATTGTGTGCTTGAAGCAAGGCTTGGAGCACCATCGTTCCGTTTGGTATATTTTCCGTTTGGTTCCGTTTATAGTACTGATTATCCGTGCCGCTCAAAACGGTCATGTCTGCTTCCCTTCTGTTAGTTTCCAGCAGCTGCAGGATAGCTATGTAAGTTATAAGTAGAATAACAGAAATGTAAGGTCGCCGTTTAATTTCTCTAAAAAAAAAATATAGTTGATAGACCCAGGGGTCCGCAACAGTTTCAAGATTGGAGGGTCCGACCCAAAATGCACACTTGCACATTAGGCTGCATTACGTAAGTGAAATGGTTGGAGAAGGGGTCCGGACCCCTGCAACCCCCTCCACCCCCCCCCCCACCCCCCCCCCCACCCCGGTGGAGGAGTCCTTGGATAAGTCTACCAGACTCACATTGGTCTATATGTTTTGGCTGCCGGAAGCAACCGTGAATCGTGCAGCGGAAACCCTCAGGTGGGTGTTATTGTTTTGTTTTATATTGCAGTCGCTGACTGTCGGGGCTAGTTTTTGCGTGGCATTGTAGTCTCCGTAGTATTTAGGTGGGTACCGAAATGCACTAGTTATTTGCCATCCCCTTGCTCAGCTAAGCTGGACCCTAAGCTAGCGATGCTCCGTTACTGGTGGCCACCTGTCTGGGCCGACAATGTGCTCACTGCTGTCCCTGCCCTGCCATGTCCTGTGCCGTCCACACATTGGTGCACCCGCGTCGGCTTTTGTCCCCTTTCTGCCCTGTTCGCGAGCGTACCGTCGCCCGTGTTGGTGCTACTGTTCTGTTCTATATTGCAGTCGCTGTCGGGGTTAGTGATCGCCATTGTATTGCAGTCACCGTAGTGTCTACGACATAAATGCTTCGCCTCCACTTGCCATCCACTTGCTCAGCAAAGATAAACCCTAAGCTTAAGATGCTCCGTGACCACCTTTTTGGTGAGTGTGTTGCCCTTGTAATTGTATACGCTGTTTTGTTCCGCTCGCAGGCTCGCACATCGCTGCTTGTCCAATGCTTTGCCTGTTTGCGGGCGTATCGTCGCCCACTGGTGCTACTGTTTTGTTCCGTATTGCAGTCGCTGACTCTCTGGTTACCTTTCGAGCGGTATTGCTGTCTCCGGATTATCTACGAAATATGCATGTGCGGCCAAGGACCATCCTTGCCATCCATTTGCCAGTCAGGCTATGAACTCACGATAATATCGCCATTCGCCGTCACGTCTTACTCCGAACTATCGCTCGCACGGATGTGCTCACGCGTGGACTGCACGTATCTGACCTGGGCCTGAATCCGTGTGACTAGTTCTCCTCTGTCTGTGAACATATTACGTAACCAATCGCATTACTATACGTGTGCCGTGATCTGTATGCGACGTGCATAAATATGAGACTTTATCAACCGTCTGCACATTTGTCTGTGGCCCGGCATTGTTCGAGCGTCTATGTGCGACCATCGCGTCCAAAGTGCCGGTCCTGGCTTCAATCGGTAACGGTTCTGGCTCAGACTGTAAAACGACCAGCGTAAACGACCAGCGTAAAACGGCGCGCAGTAAGCCGTGCTAAGGTGACGGTCTCCCCGGTGCTGCGGCGGTGTTCAACACGTTTGCTTTCAGGTCTACTGCAGTGTATACCCCTCAGGTCATTTCTTGCAATGCGTCGTATAGATAAGCATTCGTGGCATGCCAGACGCGTGGCGTTCTTAGTTAGGTTTGTAACTTCTAGCATCACTGCCCAACCCTGAGCTCATGGGATATGCGCCAATTGTCACTCTTCGCGGAAAGCAGCAGTTGAAAGCAAATAGGTACTTGTGGCAAATAGTGGTCCCTGTAGTCCAAGGACTGGACCTAAAGGACGTAAGCAGTCCCTCCCTGCCCTACCCCCCACACCCACACCGGCGGTTTGCTCCGTCCGCCGATCACAGCTAAAGTGCGTGAGAAATATCCAATACCCATTCAAGCGTCTCGATAGTATGCGGCGACGGGTGCTCAATCGTATAATGCCCTCGGCGCTGGCGAAGGAAGGTGCATACAGCTGCCTCTAATTTATGGATCGGCTGTGAATTTTAGGGTTTAAGTGCCCTTGATGGTAGTTTCTCCGCAAAGGAGGACGCCCGAACGCCACCACTTGTGCCCGTGTCTGCGGTACCGGGGGCCGCTCTCTCGTCGGCGGCTGGCCGCTCTGCGATCTGTGTCATCTCCAGCCGGACACCAGGGCCGGCTTTCACTGATAGGAGCGTTACCCCGGCACCAAACGGTAGGCCGCAGGGGGGAGAGATGGATCCCAGAGACACAGGGAGAGATAGCTCCCATATACGACTACAGGGGGAGAGATGGCTCCCATCACTGAACTCTATAATGGCTCCCATCCACCACAAGGGAGAGATTGCTCCCAGAGACACAGGGGAGAAATGACTCCCATACGACCACAGGGGGAGAGATGGCTCCCGGAGACACGGGGAGAGATGGATTCCGTACGGCCATAGGGAGAGAGATGGCTCCCAGACACGTGCGAAATGGCTCCCATACCGTCCACATAGGGAGCTATATGCAGCTACCAGAGACACGGGATCGAGTGCCTATGAATGCCGGACTGTCTGCCGGTGCACCGCCTTATATCATCTCACAGCATGTCCCAAAGGATAGGGCAAAATCGAACATGTCATGTAAATAAGCCGACCTGCATGACCGAAAAGCCACTTGCTGTTTATCTCGGTAGTGGCGACTGCGAGCATATTTTCCATGCACATTTTTTTACATAATTCCATATATCCTAACGTAAATAGCAGATGCAAAAAATACGACTAGATAACCGATCGTTGTCCTATGCGGCCGACGATCATCAAATATCTGGGTACCTAATAGGTTATTCCCCGGAAACAAGCTTCACTGGTAGGTGAGTAGGTAGTCGATAAGCTCCATAATTTACCGTCGGATCATTCAGCTGAGAGTGGGTGAAAGTATACCACACGGATAACAAGTAAACAAACAGGTGCAACAATTATATATATCAAAGTCTATGAGTGACCTTCCGCAACCGATCTAAAATAAGCATCGTACAAATCAGTGAAGTAACAAGTGAAAGCTAGCACGTAGCATTTGAGAATTTGATCAACATGACCATGAATTGCTGAATAGTGAGTTTCTATAGACACTAAACAGAGAACAAATGTTTGCACAGCAATCCAATTGCCGCCATCCGAGAGTTTCCAGACGTGCGTGTGTTCGACGTTTACTTTGTGTAGGTATGGTATCTATGCGTGTTTGTTTGTAGGCTAATATGCCTAGGTACGCACCTGAGACCGAAGCGACCACCAGAAGACCGAGCAGCAGCAGTAGGGCCATTCCCGACAGCCGAGCAGGCGGCATGATCAGTGACCTCACCACTGGGCGCGCGCAGTGGTTTCTACGGTCAAACCATAGCTCGCGCTACTCTGTGACACTCTCCACCACTGTGCCGGGCAGTGCCACAGTCCTTGGTGATACTGGTGCTACAGCACGTCACAAGCCACTGGCTACTGGTAGCTTCAGCACTTCGGCAGGCAGGAGCACAGGACACCCACGATGTTGCTGATAATACAGCGGGCGCCTTCCCTCCGCTGCACGTGCCGCGATTCTTCAGTAGTCTTCGACAGTAGGCAGCCTGGGGACCTCAGCTCCGTGTGGGGTGCACACCTCGCCGGTCCTCCGCCGTCTGTCCGCCCCGGCTGTCACACCCGCGGCCTCGCGGAGCACCCGTACCGTCCCCGATCTGTGTCACGTGCCTCAGCGCCGCGCACTGCTCACCGCCGAGCTGGGGGCGGCCGCGGGAAGGACTGCCGCCGCCCGCCGCCACCGCCGCCGCCGCCCGCAGTCGCGGCGATCTCTCCGCGCTCGTATAGGGCGCGCCGCGCGCGACCCACTCCACCGATCACTGGGGCCCGCAGGACCGACCCGTTACACTTAGGCAGCGGCGCGGAGCGGGAGCGACCCCACCCGACCGGCACCTCACTTCACCTGGGTCACCACGCACAACACCAACCGAGCGTGGGATCCGCCGGAATACGGGCCCGCCCGACCGAGACAGGACGTGATCAGGTGTGCGCGTGAGCGCACGGGTGCGGAGATTCGGTTCGGGACGTGGATTACCTGCGACAATGTGGACTAAGGGATGATCCTGTGATTTTTATCAGTCCCTAGCGAGACTCTCCTATACGACACCCTCAGCGCGGACGATGAACTGGCACCACGGTGACACACGCGACACAGTACGGCAGCCGGTGTGATTGCCGTGAACGCCAGATGGCCAGCCGCGAACGAACGGGTCTGTCTCTAACTCTATAGCCGGAACACAGTAGCCGCACGGCCGGCAGCGAATGACAGTCACTTTAGTGAAACTCGTGTGTGTTTGTTTGTTTATGAACTGAGGCATGGACCTACCTAATTACCCGTTCCTGCCCGGGGCGGCGAACCTTTACCCCGCGGGTGAGCTGACACTGCACCGGTGAAATCCCCGACCTCTGGCGTCACCGGCGCCGGGCCGCAGTCCCGACCCATCCCTGTACCGCTCCTGAACGGTCGGTAACGGGCCCATTGACGGCGTCACGGGTCACGGCGCGTGCGGCGTCACGCGTGCCGTCACGATCGTTAGCAGATGTGGATCGTCACTGGCAGGTGGCCGACGGCAGGCAGACATGGCAGTGACAGGCAGGCAGGCGGACAGACGGCAGACACAGCACTGACAGGCGGGCAGGCAGGCAGGCGGACAACACTGGCAGACAGACAGGCAGGCAGGCAGACATGGCACTGACGGGCGGACAGGCAGACTGGTTTCTGGCTGGCGGGTAGGTAGGCAGACAGGCAGACAGACAGGCAGGCAGACAGCACTGAAAGACGGGCTGGCGGGCCAGATAGATAGGGCAGACGGACAAACATACCACTAACAAACATAACACTAACACATAGTCCGACTACCGACAGATCAGACCACAGACCAACACAAATGGACCAAGCCATAATCGAGCAGAATCGTCCATCTAAATTATCCGCAAACCATCAGGCCAGGCCTCCGAACTCCTATTCCGACCGTAGTTCTCAGAACAGGCCAAAAAGGCGCACATATCTCCTCGCAGTCTCACCAGCACACGGAAGCTCCCGTGCTTCATCTTCCACGTCAATCATCTCGTGTTCTTTGAACAATGGTGTGCTTTTTTGGCAAAACAAAAACTGAGATCCTGAACGGATCACGTGCCTCATTCGCCATCGGCTTGATAAAGAAGCGTTTGTCATGTCGTACGATCGATTCGGTAGTCCGTTAGGCGGCACGGGCGGACATCGATAGCAGCGCCTCTATCGGTCACTAGGGAAAGCTGGGCTGTAGGCGACGAAATACCGGCTGAGTTGTCACAAGTTAAATAGGTTTATAGACATCCGTCTTGTGAAAAAGTTGAACTTTTGCCTTCAATATCTCTACAGGCAATTTTAGAAGTGCCTTCACACAGATTACAAAACCGTTTAAATTATTTTATTCACTTCAAGCCTTCCCTATTGTTCTTGATGATGCGGGAACTATTTCTAATTAGTGTTTCTAGCTTAGTAAAAGAACATATTGTGCAAACGATGAAAAGAAGCATAAATGAAGATTTTAAATGCAATTTTCTGTAACAAATAATGGTAAATTCTCTACACATCAAGGAAAAAATGCATGCTAGCTGATAATTTAAAGTTCTTGGGGCCAGTTGGTTTCTTCTTTTCTTATGTCGCCCCAATGGCCGCGAATACACTTGTGATAACGCCTATCGCAGAGTAACCCATAACGCAAACACATGACTTGGCTTAATGCTAACGCCGAAGTGGCGACTGTGAAATACGAGTATCAAGCTAATAACATCTATTTCCCGCAACTCGCGGGTAAACAAATACTTTCAGGGGCAATGTCGGTGCGTTGCCTGCTGAAGCGGTTCCGTCGCCGGATACGGCGCACCATGCAGCGTGCAGTGAGCAGGTGCTGCACCGTTCAGCTCTCAACATGCAGCTGCCGGCTGGAGAGAGTGCAGGTCGGCACGGGTGACTGGGTCACCGCAGAATAGGACGGCGGCACCGACCGCACCCAGCACCGACGGGGGTGAGAGCTCAGAGGTCACACTGCACTGTCAGGGGACAGAGGTCACACCGGCAACAAGGGGCATCGGCGAGGTCAGAGGTCATGCCGGTCATTCCAAAGGTCACAATGAATAGGGATAGAGGCCACACCGGTCGAGGTCAGATGTCACACCAGTAGTGGTCACGGGTAGCGGCGGCCGCACGTGCCGTCCGAGCGACTTTTTACGGTCAACAGAGTTAGAATGTCTTTCAAATGTGCCTGCTCTGACAAAAAAGTTCAAACGTTGGGATGTGTGCTTGGCATTGGCATCACTAATTCCTATCGGCACTGTGAAATAAAAGGCATGGAGGCACACCCGTTGCGCAAAACGTAGGTACAACGGGTCTTTGCAGCTTAGTATGCGCAACATAGCACATCTTTATATTCTAGCTTCAAGCGAGGCACATGCATGATTGGAAAGAGCACGCCGACCCGATGGCGGATGCTTTACCTACTTTGATGGGCGCGGCCTGCTGATCAGGATCGGGAATCTGCATGGGGTCACTCTGATGGTCTATTACCCGACCTCATAGGATCGGCCTGGGCTATATTTCGGCAGAGGCTGTCTGTCATCATTTCTTCGCAAAAATCTCTTATTGAAAAAATATTTCCCGTATACCTACCGACAGACCTTGGTCGTCTGTCACCAATATCCTCCTAAGCAGTAAGACACGTCACACGAAATTTTACGGCAACAGATAAGGCAATGTCGAGCGAAATTTCTCGTAAAGACAAGACGGTTGGGTGGGGCGTTGATAACCACTGCACTGCCTGCTCACCTACCTACGGCCGCTCCGGCTCAGGATTTCGGCCGGCGGTAATCAGCATGACTTGCCGCTCTGAAACCAGGCCGTCACAGGCAGGCCCCAATCATAAACGGCGGCAGACCGGGGTTGACGTCGGCCCCAGCGTCGCATCGTCCAGTCACTGCCGTGACTAACGGACCCGAGTCCCGAGCTGCGACAGGCCCTTAGAATACTGAAAGACGAGCAGTCCGTGGCCGCGAGCAGAGGGCCAACGTGATCGGTGGTAATAGGTCACTTCCCGGACAGGACGGGCGGTGAATTGGAGTTAATCTCCAGACACTTTAGGACAGGGCGGTGAACGTGGGGTTACTACTGCGCAGAGTAGGAATACGGGCGGGAGACCGCGCACTGCCCAGACAGGTGGCTGCCAGCAATGGCGCATCGCTAGCTTAGGGTCCACCCTAGCTGAGCGCTGGCTAGGAGGAGGAGATGATAAGGGATGGCAAGATGGCAAGGAGATGATAAGGGAGCCAAATGGAGTATGTCGGTAAATACTACGGAGACTACAATGCCACGCAAAAACTAGCCCCGACAGTCAGCGACTGCAATACAGAACAAAACAGTAGCACCACGGTGGGCGACGATGTCGCCAATGTACGCCAATGTCGGGCAGCACAGGGCAGGGTAAGACGGGGCGGGGACGGACAGGCGACCAGACCACTAGCAAAGTGACTGAGCATCTGCCACGGCAGGCCAGATTATGTTCATCGGTGCCTTCTTTTCCATGTTCACTGCTTCACTCAATTTGATCGGGAGTTATGTATTTGCAACAACAACAAAAAAGTGCCATCAGAGGACAGGCAATATCCAAAATGCACAAGCTAAGCATCGGGGCTTGCTATATAATCAATGAAATGTTCATGTTCAAAGTTTAGTACTCATCGAGACGATTTTCTCCAATTCAGCCCTGGATGACTCCAGGACTGTTGAGGTCCATTAGTAAAAGGAATAAATTACTTAAAGAGTTTCTGAATTGTCGCTCATCAGAGAATTTAAAAAAAATCGTAAATATCGTAATTCACTGCGGTTGGCAATGCGACATGCTAAGAAGGCCTATTATAGAAACCAGTTTGAGAAAAACAGTCAAAATCCCAAGCACTTATGGGCTGATCTTTTGGAAGCGGCTCAAATTAAGACCCACTCGCATGATTTGCCGGACAGATTTGAAGTTGATGGAAGGGATGTAGACAATCCAACTGAAATTGCGGACCTTTTCAATAAGTACTTTGCCCAGGTTGCCCCATCCCTCGAGAAAGTCTCTAGGTCCAAGCCTCAAGAATCCCATATCATATATGAGTCATATAGTTGTACCGGATGTGATGACTTTTCGTCCCGTTACCGAAGATAATGTAATGCAAATTACAGCTTCACTGAAAGATGCAAGCGCAGGCCTTGACAATATTACTAGTAAACTTGTTAAATCTATTTTGCCTAGTATATTAACCCATGTTACATATCTAGTAAATCTATGTTTGTCAAAAAATGTATTTCCTAATATCTTTAAAACAGCACTCATAACTCCTGTTTTTAAGGCAGGATCTAGATCGCAATTTTCAAATTATAGACCGATTTCTGTCTTGTCTGTCTTTTCAAAGATACTTGAGAAGATCATGTTTCAACAACTTACGTCTTTTATTTTTGATAATAATATTCTTTATGAGTACCAATTTGGATTTCGATCTAAGCACTCTACATATATGCCTATTGCACTCTTGCATGACCATATAACTTCCAATCTTGCTAAGGGCAATATATCCACCTCTATTTATTTAGATCTCGCTCGTGCCTTCGACACGGTAAATATAGATATATTGCTTGCAAAATTAAAGGTGTATGGCATTTCTGGTGATTCTCTTGTACTTCTTAAGTCTTATCTTTCAGAGAGAAGTCACATATTAAAATACAAAGGCATCACATCCGGCCCTCAGGAGGTTACATGTGGGGTCCCACAGGGATCTATTTTGGGGCCCTTGCTATTTCTTTTATATATTAATGATCTTAGTTCTGTATCCTCTGAAGCAAAATTTCTCCTCTTTGCTGATGATACAGCAATTTTCTATACGGCTTCTAGCATCAATAACTTGCAAGCTTCTGTGTCTGTGTCATTCCCTAAAATTCTAGAGTGGCTACATTCAAATCGACTATCATTATCAGCTTCAAAAACATTTTATCAGATATTTTCTCCGTCGACTTTTCTTGATGGTCTAAGTATTATGGCCAACAATATACATATTAAGTGGGCACAGACTGTGAAATATCTTGGTGTCCTGGTCGACGAAGACCTCAGGTTTAAGTCGCATATTGAAAAGGTCTCATCCATTGTCAGTAGGAACTTAGGTATAATTAGTAGGGCAAGGTATTTATTTGATAGGAAGCAGGTATTACTCTTATATAACGCTCTTATTCTCCCATACTTCACTTATTGTCTTGTTACCTGAGGGAAATCACAGTCACGCTTCAAATGACTTGAAATAAGAAAGGAAAATATTGGTGCTAAATACACGGTTTCATGTTTTTTTTTTCGTTTACAGTTTACAGCCATCTACACTTAGACAACGAAATCCCTGGAATTGAGAGCACTGCTTAGTCGCGACATTTCTGAACCGTGGAGAGTGGAGACGTTCACGTATGACATTATACGTCAGTGACCTTATCTGAAAATGTGGTGGGTGCCACAAGATCGGAGTTGAAGCAAAGCTCAGGTATGCCAGATTTCAGCCGTATCTCACTAACGCATTCCGAGAAAACGCGTGAGAAAACCATCCGGGAGGGGGGGGGGGGGATTGGCACTAACTCCACCCTCCTCGGTCGACGAGGGTGAAGTGGGCGATGGGCTATGGTATGGCCCTATGCTCGCTGTGGCCGTCAAGGACTGCCGACTGATATAAGCAAAGCGTTGCCTGGCAGCAGGGCTGCGGAGTCGATGGATTTTCGGCGACTCCGACTCCGACTCCGACTCTGGCTTTCAAAAACCAGCTCCGACTCCGACTCCGACTCCGGGCAGAATTGTCGACTCCGACCGACTCCAACTCCCGACTCCGACTCCGCAGACCTAGTAGGGCTGCGGAGTCGACAGATTTTCGGTGACTCCGACTCCGGCTCGGGTTTCTAAAATCGACTCCGACTCCGACTCCGGTCACAACTGTCGACTCCGACCGACTCCGACTCCGACTCCGACTCCGACTCCGCAGCCCTGCCTGGCAGTGTTTCAGAAACGAAGATGATACTTGGTACGGCTGTCTCAACAGCTCGAGCGCGTTTCCTTATACGAGATAAAAAGTTCGGTTTTCGTTTGCTATAAGATTAGCTAATATTTCCAAAAAGTTCTGACGTAAAGTACGTCCTTCGCCTTGTCGTTTCCTTAGATAAACCCTCTTTCTTCATCATCCCACTTTTTTCTACGGCATTATTTGCGTTGACACACGTGCCGCAAGTTGCGAATGGCAAGAGGGCTTGCTACACCATGGATCCCCCGACGTTTGAAACCCGTCCTCCGGGATGAATGATTTCCATAGTTACATCACGGCAGCATAAAGAAACTTTCTCATTGACATTTTATTAACAACAGTTCTGTTTTTTTTCACGTAGCAAACAGATAAAGCAGACATTGCGCGTAGATCACAGTCGCGTGGTTAATTTTAGCGTTTCTGGTCGCCCAGATCGTCGATGAGATCTTCATCAATCTGGAAAGAAGAGTTGATGAATTGTGATGTCTAAAAATATCTAAAGAAGCAATTACGATAAATATTCATCCCTGGAAAACCAGAACAACAAAAAAAGAAAACGTATCGGAAATAGCTTTTTTTGGGGGGAGAGATCAGAAGGCTTAATGGTTCCCCAATAGCTATAACGGCAGTTGAAAGTATATATGTGACGTAAAATATAAGAAATCACGTATATGCGTCTTTTCTCCAATATAACTAAACATCCTTATAGGTATAAGGGTTTTATCCCATGATGTTGTATTGTCATGTCAAAGATTCTATTGACTGAGTATGAACATTCATTTAGAATTTTGATAAATGAAAATGGTCTGAACATGATTATTACTCTTTTACACCGCTCAAATCATTGAAGTCTACTACCTTTATCATGAAAACTTTGACTGCTATTTTGATCCAGTGTTCCCTAAGGCATGGGTAATTCTTGTGAGAGGGGCGACCCGTACCACTCTGGATACGCAGCGCCGGCGCAGAACCAGCCAGACCATCTCAGCGAGCGCTCAGCTTCGGGTCACCTCGGACAGACCGCAGGGAGGTCTCCCTGTCCGACAGGGGCGGAGGGAGCTCTCACCTCGGACCACTTTTCCGGCAGGATGTCGAACAGGTCGTCCTTGACATCGCCCTGCACCACGATCTCGTCTCCGTTACCCGTCACCGAGGAGCCGCACGAGAACTTGTTAGCGAAAAACTTGGACGCCACCTTCAGGTCTATACCTGCGGGGAGAGACAAGGAGCGGGTTATAACACTCTGCAGGCCCTCTACTATGGAGAATGAAAGCCCTTACAGTGAGCATTCGCGAGACCGCCGAACAAAGTGGCAAAGACATTCGTCACTGCAGACATGAAGACAACAATCTATACACAAATCCTATCTCGCACACTCAATACTCCGCATTTATGTACGCTGAAATTGAAGCGCTTCCGGGGCGCGGGGCGCTCACCGAACGTGCTGAGTCCGGTGATGACGGTGACCGACTTCCTCTTGCCGCGGGGCGCGCGCGACAGACAGATCTTCTTTTCCACCTCCTCCTTCTTCTTCGCCCGCATCATGCCCTTGCCGCCGCGCTTCTGTCGCTTCTTCTCGTCGTCGCCGTCATCCTTACCGTCGTCTGAAAAGGGCAGGGTCGACAGAATATAGTAAAGAGTGAATCACTACCACATTGGTCTTGAAACGATGGGTGAATAAAACCATTGAGGTTTGCCACTGAAGCCTCTAGAAAAACCTCTATTGAATGCATAAATAGCACGCACATCCATAGAAGGTAATGCTGACCATCAAAGGTAGGTATTATGGTGTGAGACAAAACCTGCTTCAAAATTAATATGCCTACATTGTAATACTTTTTTTCTTTATAACACTGCTGACAGGCAAGGTCCCTGAACATATTTATAGAAAGATAAAACTGGATAGTCTAGTGAATTAATACATATACACTACCAACTACAAAGGCAGCTATAAATGTCAATGCACTACTCACTCAGCTTCATCATCTTTTCAAATTCATCAGGGAGATTCTGCTCCAGCCATTCTTTGCACTTTTCATACTGGGGGTAGAACTCACAGTACTGGAACACAGCACAAAATGGTAAGGACTAAGGCCATTTGTCATTGTCAACATGACTCTTCAGTTTGCATTATGACAAGGCACATGTATGATACCCAAAATGTCTTGAATTTAAATTGAATAATATCAGAACATTAATCCCAAATAATGTACACGTAAAGATATAAGTAACAAAAACATGCATCTACTGCTACAGAAAAGTTTCTATTTGGCATTTTCTGTCTCACTTTGAGCACAGAACGCCAAGTCATGTGATAATTGGCTCATGATGAGTCCGCCAATAACCACTTCCTCAGATATCAGTGGCAGAACATGACTCTGGTACATGGCATGCTTCCCCACCAGACACTTACCTCCAAAGGCATGGTGCAGTTGCCACAGTAGTAAAGGGTCAGAGGATATTCCACCCCCTCCTGGGGACCCGACGGCAGTGGCTCAACCTCAGCCATGCTTTATCTGAAAGCAATGCACATTGTTACTACCTTGTGCCTTGTACCTTGTAGAATGAGCTGCTTGGGGTGTTCTACACCTGTTTTTCTCGCTTTTTGCTTGAGTTTCTTAATCTTCTATGTAGTTTGACCATGATTTTTACTTTTTACTTGCTAGCACAATGTGTGAATGTAAAAACATTATATTGACAGTAACTCAAATAGTGGGCAAAATACTTGTCATCTAAAGTAATTTATCAATTCACATTTCACATTGTAGTAAAGCAACACAGCATCAAAGCAATTGTTGACCTGGTAAGTGGTAACCCTGGACTGGACGATGAGCTGCTATTACACCGAATCAAGTTAAATAGCAAACATAAGAAGAAAGGCTACCTTTCAAACAAGGAGTAACAAAATAACTTTAAATAGTGATATTACTGTTACAGTGTAGAAACACGGAAAAGGGAACTTGACCATATCAGAAATAACCTGCGAAACAACAAATACCCAGCTAAATACGTGGAGTCAGAAATCAGCAAAGTCGAGAGACAGCATCGAGAGGCAGAACACCAGCCAGTACAACACCAGACAACCCCATCGACAACAAGGGCACCAGCACCATCGCAACAACAAATACAGGATGATGCTGCACGTTCACCAGACGCCACGGCACCACAGCAACGATCCCCGGTCATGGTTATTCCTTATGTGGACGGAGTCTCTCAACAAATACGTCGAGTGTGTTCCAAATTTAACGTCAAAACTTACTTCAAACCGCACAAGACTTTGAAACAACTGCTCGTGAGACCCAAAGACACCATCAACGCTGTAGAAAAACCAGGACCCATTTACAAAATGCAATGTGACGGATGTCCTAAAGTATATATTGGAGAAAGCAAAAGAAATGTGAAAGTTAGACAACAAGAACACCAAAAAAGTGTTAAAAAACTCAATTCGGGCAACATAGACCCACAAACATCGGAAGCAACGGCAGAACACAGCTACGACACAGGACATACAATAAAATGGGAGAACACATCAGTGATTGGATTTGAGGCTAAAAGGAAGCAAAGAGAAATAAAAGAAGCGATATATATCCAAGCTTCAACCGAAGAAAAGATGAACAGAAACGTTGGGAAATATACAATTTACCAGGGATGGATTGACCTCCTCAAGAAAGACGTCAACAAGAAATAGTGAATGACGACCTTTAGTGACCTTTATTTTTTAAGCACGCTCTCCATGCGTTTTCTAACAGAAAAAGCATGATTATAGCTATTCTCTTCAGCGCTTAAATATGTAACCTTTCTCCTTTCTGTATATTTCAATCCCTGATGACGAAGACGAGAGGTCTTTGAAACCGGTTGGATTTATTAAAATATGCTGCTCTGTGCCTCAATATACGTCTTTTTGTTAACTTTAAATAGGTTGGTATACCACTACCAGTAGGTATGGTTTGTGACAAGACAATATCAATATGGTGTGGTTTTTGTTCAATTTTGACCCCATGGTGCAAAAGGGTGATTTCACCGGCACCCTACCTGTTAGATCCCTTTTCTTTTGTCCTGTTAATGTATGTGAATTACACTTGCACTTTTAATCAATTTATTTGGCCCCTATTTTCCGTAGGACCCTCCCTACAAGTGCCCGCGCAATGAATTCACATGCGTGTATCGCGTGTATATACACCACGGTATACACACAGCACGTCTTCTCCTCAATACTTCAAGGAAACCAGAAATACACTATGAGATTATTTATTAAAAGACGTACTAGTGACGTCATCATACAAAAATCACTTGGAAAATACTTATATGTATAGTTAAATATACACTTTGCTACTATTTTATGAATAAATGAAACCAAATCATTGAAATTTCAATAGAAATATATCGAAATGCAAATAATAGACGGCAAGAAAACTTATTAAAATTTAATTGACGTCACCAGATCTTATCGTCTTTTTTTGCGGTTTTCATTTAAAAGTCCAATGTTCACACGGGACAAAAATGACGCACCCAAATCAGCTGATTGAGCGGCCGTTTAAATCCTACTTTTTGCGTGTCAGTTTCTGCACTGACGAGTGTAGAGTTCTAGGATCGAAATTTAATCATTTTTAAGGATTGGAATCACGCGCATTAAAAAGACACATCAGGTTGAGCGTTGCAGTACCATCAACTGTTGGACGAAATCGCAGAGATCCTGACAAAGTCGGTACGTTTTAGTCACTTAGTGTAAACTGTTGGGGTCAATGAGGTTAGGTTTGGTAGGTAGGTAATTTGAAACTGGATTTTAGCGTTTAATAATGCATCTCTTATGATTCTCACAACACAGCTGTACTTACTGGTGATGAGTGTATGACAAAATCATTTGATAAATGCTCATCATGCCACAGGCACAGGGGCGGCAGAAACAGGTCCTAAAGCCATAGGGGGAGGGCACCGTGGCACCGTGCCCCCCTTTGATTTGGGAGTTTTAACATTAGCCATATGGGCATTGCATGGAAAGAATGGGACCAAAAGTCGGCAGTGCCCCCTTGAAGGTGTTCGGCCACTTCTGCCTAAAGCCACTCAATAGTCAATTCCTTCTCCGTTTGAACGAAATATTTGTGCAAAGCCAGTCTGTGGGAACACCAACACATAAGCACTTCTGGCCTGCTCATCTAATGTGAATGTTATCAAATATATCATACACTTGGACTCAATCTTATGGACTATGGTTCTGAGTTGGTGACTGGAATACCAGGGCCATTCTGCTTGCCTTCTCAGCTTCCACCCTGTAGCTCTGAATAGGACTCAACTGTTTGCCTGTTAGGCTTTCACAACCTTGGCTTGTTTAGAAAGGAGAGGAAAACCATTTCCTGTAGAGGCACACCGGCTCTGTAGTCTGTAGTCTTAGTTCAGATGGGGCAGGATTCACTGTGTCAAATTGCAGAACTTCAGACAAGGAATTGAAATAGTGGGTTTGCATTGAATGATTGAATCTAGTCTTCTGGAAAAGCTTGTACACATTTCAATGCCAGAATCCTAATTCATCACGAAAAATCCTAATCTGACTGATGCCAGTTTCTCTGTGTTGGCAGCAAGATGAGCCAGCCGAGCTGCGGGGACCCGGCGTTCCGACACCCGGACACGCCGAAGCGGGCCGGCGACACGGACCAGTGGCGGCGCGGCCCGGCGGCGCCCGGCTGGGACGTCGGCTCCCCGGCACTGCGCGACCCGCGCGCATCCGACCTGCGCACGCCCGGCCGGACCGACGGCGGCGCCCTCGGCTCGACGGCCGACGGCGCCGCCACGCCGGCTCACGTGAACCCGTTCGAGTGTGACGACATGATGACGTCGTTATCGCTGCCGACTTCCAGTCCGTCCCTCTTCGAGCGCGTGCAGAGTCCGGACAAAGAGGTTGGTACCGGGGGCGACACTACAGGCAAGAGTGTGGATTTAATAATTAATTGTTGTTCGCACATAAGCTGTCTGTCTCAGAATCGCTTTCCATGGGGTGACTGGGATTTGGGAAATACAATTTAAGTTTGTCTATGTAATGACAGGTGACGACAGCAGACATTTTCTGGCGGAGATGACACGAGACGTAGAAGCCATTCCGTATTCTCTCTTGCGTATTCTCTCTTCCGTATTCTCTCATGTCCTCCTCTCCCTACATTCTCTCTGTGGCCTCCGTCGACATGAGACGTCCGTTAGTATTCCCCTCCCCAAAATCTCGTAGTGTCTTCCGCCGACATTTTCCCGACAAGTGTCGACCGCTCGTGTCCTCCACCGCGACATCTCACCGTGTCCCTACCGGCAGGAGCTACCCGTTTGTTACGACCCACTGCCTACTATCGTTACCTACTATCCCTGATATCTCACCGTGCCCCTGCCGGCACTGACGACTTTTCCCCGCCGACAGGAGTCCACCCTCGGTAGCCCTCCCTAGTCAGCCCTCTCTCCCGACATATTCTGTGTTCCGCCGCCGGCAGGAGTCCGCCCTCGGTATTCCCACTCCCCTGAGATCTCAGTGTCCCACGCCGACGCGAGCCTGCCCTCGGTATTTCCAAATTCCACTTCCTCCCGATGTCTCACTGTTTCCCGCCGCCGACAGGAGCCCGCCCTCGGTATTCCCACTCCCCTGACATATCAGGGTCCCACGCCGACGCGAGCCTGCCCTCGGTATTTCCACTTGCTCCCGATGTCTCACTGTTTCCCGCCGCCGACAGGAGCCCGCCCTCGGTATTCCCACTCCCCTGACATATCAGGGTCCCACGCCGACGCGAGCCTGCCCTCGGTATTTCCACTTGCTCCCGATGTCTCACTGTTTCCCGCCGCCGACAGGAGCCCGCCCTCGGTATTCCCACTCCCCTGACATATCAGTGTCCCACGCCGACGCGAGCCTGCCCTCGGTATTTCCACTTGCTCCCGATGTCTCACTGTTTCCCGCCGCCGATAGGAGCCCGGTCTGGGGATCGAGCACCGCGCCCAGCTGTTTCCCGCGCAGATCGAGCTGACGCCGTCCACCTACCACAAACAGCTGATGGCGCAGCACTACGATCCGCACAAGGAGGTGCAGGTGCAGACCGCCATCGAACGGTGAGCTGAGCGGCCACTGCGTCTCCGTATCGGACTCACAATAGTGTTCTTTAGCTGGCTAGTGGCTATGTTATGAGAAAGATGAGATACATCATTTTGAACAAAAGCATTTGACATTTCAACGTTGCTTCGTGAGTATCGTCGCAAGGTACCTTAAAATCTCGACAGTTACTAGACTGGTACCAATGTATCCGTTGCAGAAGGTGATAAACTGATGTAAGACGTAAGATATTAGGGCTAAAACCAGTAAAGACGGGTGGACGCCAGAGAGGGATATATTCATTGGTTCCCGTTTCCATAAACCTGCCGATATCGAATGCCAGTGTCGGGACATTGTGTCAGTAACGAAGCTGTATTATCCCTTACCTCGCTGCCTACCGACTGATCCGTTGCCGATGTCGGTTATCACCGTCCGCAGTTTCTTCAACTCTGAGAAGATCGTGCCGTCTCCGTGGAGCGCCGGGCCGCAGCGGCGCGTGCTGCCGCCGGCCGCCGGTCTCCAGGAGAGTCCTCTGGCGGCGGCCGGGCCCGGCCCGCTGCTGCGCCACTGCGCCGTCCAGACGGAGCTGTCACTGCCGGCGCGGCTGCCAGCCGAGCTGGAGCGCGCGCTGGCGCCCTACCTGCGTGGCGCGGCCGTGAGTACCGGCCAGTGTGCCTGCCGCCTGTGGGGCTAAACGGTGGAGGGGGGTCGCCGGACTTTGGGTACGATATGTCGACGTGCGGATTGTCAATTTCGGTGTGACTGATCGGCCTGCACCGCTAGTTGGTCACTGCGGAAGTCTCAACAGACTGGAGGTTTGAAACTGATCAATCGGGTACCTACCGACCCTGCGTATTTGGGACCTGTCACAGCGCACTGAAGCTTTTTATACTGAATAGCAGCTTACATATGTGACTCTGAACAAACAGGAGCATTTTAGGAGTGGCTCCACCCCAGCTATATTCCACCTCTCTTCAAGGCAGGCATGCTGGTGGTTGCAGTTTTGTGACCATTTTCACCAGTTTTCTGACGGTCGTCTGTCGTGTCTCCAGGATCGGAGTTCCAGTCCTCAGGAGGACGACTCGATGCTTAGTAACTCGACCCTGCGCCGACGGCTGCTCTTCCACAACGCCGGCGCTGGCGAGCTGGCCAGCGCGGATGTGTCCATGGCCGACCCGGACACTAGCGTCTACCACTTCCCCGACAGCCCGGACAAGGTAGAGTAGAGTGATTATTCCCCGGACACCAGCGTCTACCACTTTCCAGACAACCTGGACAAGGTGAAATTCCCGGACACTAGCGTCTACCACTTCCCCGACAGCCTGGACAAGGTAGAAATACCGTGATAAATATAGTATTTACCACTTACTGGACACCAGCGTCTACCACTTCTCCGACAGCCCGGACAAGGTGGGTCCCAACTCCCAGACAAGCATCCCTATGGGCTGTTTTTGATTTGGAAGCATAATCACTACACTGTATAGTGTATAGATGCATTGGAGCTAAATCGACTGGTACGAATGAAAGTGAATGAAGTGAAATGAATGCATTTATCATTCATGTTTTTTTTTTTACTGAAACTTTCCCAACTTACTGTGCTAAGAATTACGACTGTACCCCTCCCGCCCCGTCCGTCGCTAGTTGTCCCATTTATCGCCAAGCTGACGTGTCCATCTGTCTTTCCGTCCGACAGGGCCACCTGGTACCGACGTCACCGCCCTCTCCGGGCGGCGCGCGCGCCTCCGAACAGCACAGGACCGATGTGGAGTCGCCACCCGTCTCACCCATCGCCAAGTCGATGCTGGATTCCCCGAGTACGAGCAGTATAAAGTCGCAGGGCCTGGCGCGCATCCGCTACCCGAGCTCAGGTGAGACTGGGGCACGGCTGCGGCAGGAGCGAGCGGGGTCTGAATGTCAGAGCTTCAGAAGGTGACCAATACGGTCACCTGACTGATAACGCATCATATGACAATCAGATAAACACACTTAGCGATCAGAGTAAACTTTGTTGAGCAACGTTGGACATTGGACAACTTCGCCGCTAAAGATAACTCTGACTAGGTTTTGCTCAGAACAAAATGCAGTCTTCTGCATGTAGTTCCCTGTATGGCCGGCTTCCGATCAGATCATGCTACACCTGTTATATTGGCAGCTTATCCGTGCGTCGGTTTCATGGTAATATTGAAGTGGCGCTGGAATATTTCACTCGTGTCCCACCCGGTCGTATGATGCCCGCTGACCAGGCCTCTCCACTCCGCCAGACCTGTCGGAGGCCGACTGTGACGAGCCGACCGGCGTAGAGTGTTTCAACGACCGTCACGACTCCAGCGCGGCTGCCTGCGCCGGCGGCGGCCCGGGCGCGGCCGCTGCTGTCGGCGCCGACGGCTCGCTGCCGGGTGCCGACGACTCTGCGCCGCAGGACACGGGCTACCACTCGACGCTCACGTCGCTGCCGTCACTGTCGGCGCGCCACCTAGCGGCGGCTGAGAGCAGCCAGCTCGCGCGGCTGATCGGCTCCGGCTCGGCCTCCATGCTCGCCTCCACGCGGCTCGACGAGCCGTCCGTGCTGACGGCGCCGGCAGAGGACGAGGGTCGCGCCCGGCCGCCGGTACCCATCGGGTCGTCGACTCCGAGCCGCTCCCAGCGCCGGTGACCACCGCCCGCCGAGGGGCGGTGCTCCTAGGTCTTCAGTGACTCGTGTGGGCGGTACCGCGCCCCTAGGTCTTCAGTGCCTCCAGTGTGGGCGGTACCGCGCCGCTAGGTCTTCAGTACCTCCTCAGGGAGTGGTGTTGGCGTCCCTAGGCCCTCAATACTCAGTGGCGCCTTGGGATGAGCCCGCCGCCCCCTGCCTTCCCTTGGCTATCATTCTCGAGATGTCGACACTTAGAACTCCATACATCACTAGCAGGGCTGCGGAGTCGATGGATTTTCGGCGACTCCGACTCCGACTCCGACTCCCGCTTTCAAAAACCAGCTCCGACTCCGACTCCGACTCCGGGCAGAATCGTCGACTCCGACCGACTCCAACTCCCGACTCCGACTCCGCAGACCTAGCAGGGCTGCGGAGTCGACAGATTTTCTGTGACTCCGACTCCGACTCCGGCTCGGGTTTCTAAAATCGACTCCGACTCCGACTCCGACTCCGGTCACAACTGTCGACTCCGACCGACTCCGACTCCGACTCCGACTCCGACTCCGCAGCCCTGATCACTAGTCTAGGCTAGATACAACCTTCTCGATATTAGCAGTGACTGGTGTTCACTCGTTCAATTTCGCAGCGAGTGAGCTGCAGCATGAATGCGTTGTCCTGTGTTGTATGGTCTCCCCAGGTGGTTGACTCAGGCGCTCGTCTATCATATGCCGTTAGTTCATCGGGAGAGTCGCGCTTTGGTGCGGACTGTTGGGGATGCGGCAGTCCCCAGTGGCACTTAACTGGGTCGGTTCGTGGGCACATGTAGCGGTATAACCTAGGCATTAATCAGGGCGCAAAACAGCGCCGAGGGAGCCATTTTACCTCATGGAATCGTTTAAACACTGCCAGCGCCTTGCGCAGTTATGGTGCTTACTGGAAAGTCTTAAGTGACTTAGCAATCCTAAAAAGACCATGTGTGTTCCCCGTGGACCTCTGTAGACCTCCGTGGCATCGTAAACGAATTAGTTCTAGCTCCTCAGATGCGTACGTGACACGTTCGACTGGGTGATACTGGTCGCGTGTTATGTCGTTCGTTCAAGTTCGCGATCGTGTTGAGTAGCGAGGGGCGGGGTGGGCTGTTCCAGGCATACAGTGACCGTTACGTCCTTTTGCCGTCCCTTAGTGGCTGAATTGGTGCGGGCACGAGAGGCAATCCAGGGGCGGGCGGGCATTAGACATATCTGCACGAGCGTAAGGGCTGCTGTCGTTCTGGAACGGAATGCCTCACCGGTCTGCGTATAAAAGTGCGTTTATAATAAGTGTTAGGGCATTGACTGCTCAAGGGATGGGGACAGTGTACAGTGTTGGTTTGAGCTCATCTTATGCCCTGTGTACTCAGCATTTGGTTACCATTAACAGCGACTTTTTCGTAGGAGTAAGTGCCAAATGTTCATCGCATTCGTATTGTACTGTAACACACACATGTCGCGCATGCCGTGAAATTATGGTAGGCTTTTTAACAATCACCAACTCTGATCTCAGCTTCTGGGTCCCGACAATTCCGGTGCCGCCGACAAGTGCCTTTAACTGGGGTCTTTTGTCGCCGCATTAGTCCAGCGGTGACGACTCGTAAAGCCGGGTGATGTCAGCAGTTGACCGATCGGCCGGCAGAGGGCACGCTGCTCGACCGGCCTCGCTGCCCGCCAGACGTACGTTCCACGGCCTGATATGTGGTGGTAATAAATGGTGTATAACCGATAATTCGACGTGTGTTGGGAGGTGACGCATGCGACTGATAGGGAATTACGCCCGAGCCATCGGACAAGCTGGGCGCCAAGACAAATCTGATATCGCAAAACCTCGTCACGGTCCTCTAATTAGCGCTCAGAAACAACCCTCCGGTCATGAGTCCTATCACCTCTAACCAGCTCTAGCCAGAGCCGACCAACAGCGTGCAGACTGCACGCTCTGAGCAGCACGCAGCGTCCACCGCCTGCAGCTACCCCCTCCCCTCCCCACGGCCTGCAGTCGCCCACCCCCGGGGATACCCCTCCCCTCCCTCCCCCGGCACGTCGCCGCTTCCACACTCGCCGCCGCAACTTCTTCAGTCACGAACCGGCGAGTACTCAGCGCTAAGTGCTATCTGACCTTGCCGTGTATCCTCCCCCCCCATCCCCACCGTGAGGAACCGGGCCTCGGCCAACACAGCGGGTCATTGTGGGCGGCTGCCAGCCCGCCGCCCGCCGCCGCCGCCGGGCCGGCTGGGGGACCGTCCCGTCTTGTCAGTCGGCGGCAGAGTCGCGTGGGGCGAGGTGTGGTTATAGTGGTGCGGAGAGGAGCAGCTCAGACGGCGCTACAGGCGTAATCGACTGCAGATAGCTGACAGGTAAGAGCCCAGCGAGGGAAATGTCAAGATTGGCGAGACTGGTGCAGCAGCACTGGCGAATGTCGGTGGATTCAGCGCGGCTATACACGCGACGAGTTTCGTGTTCGTTCAACTTCGTTCCCTTGCAGTTTTAATCCGATGTATAACCAGACTTCAATGCAAATTCTCTCGAAAGCCTATTTGATTTACGGCTGGTTCGCTTGCTCACAAAAAAATATCTTCAACGAAGTTCCTCTGAAAACCTGCATCTCAAATAGGTCCTTGGCAGAGCTCCCACCCGTACTGCCATCACCGTCTCGCCTGAACGCCTGCCTTCGTCCGACAATATCACTGATCGTCGCGTCATTACTGTTCTATCAGACCGACTCCCATGTATAACACGCCGTCGCTCGGCCCGGTCATGGTTTCCCTGGCCCGGCCCGGGCCGTTTTCCGCCACCCCCAGCCCGCGCGGCGGCGCCGGACTCCCCGGCCTGGCCGGTCGAACGTGTTTGCTTTAGCCGCCCCCGCCCCCGCCCCCGCCCCCGGTAGCTGGCTGTTGACTCAGCTCAGCGGGCGACCAGCTCATACCATGTTTTCACGTGTTCGATGCCGATCGACCTTGGCCGTTGGACCGGCTGATCGGCATTGTCCGCAGATGTTTGGGACTGTAATACCTGACTCAGTCGTATATGGATACTCGAACCAGTCAGAGACAGTCAACGGAAGTGACAGTTGATGCTCGAATTCAGGCTCGAATTTAGGCTTGATTACGGTGAGGCTGAAACCGTGCCTGATCTTCAATATGACACTTGGTTTTAATTTTTGCGACCCAATGTGTCGTACAGTCTGTCTTAAAGGGACCCTCCCACCTTAACATTAGATTTGAGTTGAGATAGCCAAAATGGGGTCCCTGGCTCACAATTACCGGTTTCGGCACTCACAACATCGAGAAATGCCTTAAATCGGAGATATTGAATTTCAAAATTGCAGCATTTTGATTCAGAGGGGCTAATGCTTAGGAATACCCCTCTGAATGTGTGACGTCAGCGCAGATATCTAGCGATTTTTAATTGTTTGACTAAAACGTTTTGTAGCACGCGGTGGTATATGCTATTTGCGCGCAACATCTGCCGCAAACGCCGCTTTTCTAAAATAAAGTCGCTAGAAACAGCGGAGATCCCAAAAAAGTAAACAAAAGTAAAAGTCTAATATCTTGAAAACCGGTGAATATTTTTCGGTGAAATTTGGTAGATATTCGTTTTCGCTCTTTCTGAACCGAGCGACATCATTTTCATGCCAATTCATAAACTTTTTTGAAGGTGGGAGGGTCCCTTTAAAAGTACCGCGCAAAGTGACGGTGGATCCATCAAGCCTGACCGAGGAAGGGCCTGCTATAATTTGCAAATCACCGAACCAATTGACCTGGAGAATGGACGAGGATGTAAATGCTTCGGTGACTTAAATTTAGCAGGCCCTTCCTCGGTTAGGCTTGATGGATCCACCGTCACTTTGCGCGGTACTTTTAACCCTATTCCTGGCGGGCTCCGCCGGGACAAGAAACTGGCGGGGGGGCCGATTCGGCCCCCCCTGAGATCTCGAGAACGAAGCAAGATAGCGACAAGCGGTAAACGGCATCGGATACGCACGGCCAAGATCTACAATTTTTACTAAGGTCATTTTCAGGTCAGGTCAAAGATGACGTCACAGGGGTCGAAAAAGTCAAAATGGCGGCACTAGATATGGAGATAGTTTTTCTCGAATAACTTTCGAATTAGTCAAGATAGGAACAAACTAAGGGCATCATCGTGATCCTCTCGTCAATCCGCATCGAATGATATATATGTTGACCTCGAAAGGTCAAGGTCAAAGGTTGACCTCAGGTCACGTGACCTCGAGGTCATCATGTATATCATTCGATGCGTCTTGACGAGCTGAACACAATGAGACCATCCACGCGTCTGTATCTTGTTCCTGCACGGAGTTATTGGCCAAAAACCTTTGGTGACCTTTGATGACGTCACATGACCTCACAGCTGCCCAACAGCAAAACAGACCTCAAGGTAGTGAAGGTTGATCGTATATGAAGTCATGTATGGTATATGGGGCCATTCCGACCCGTTTTAGTGGTAAAAACAGGGAGTTGATTTTTCCCCCATTGACTTATAATGGGGAGGTCGCGAAATTGACCTGACCTTAGGTCACCGATATCAAAATTCCGAGATATACAAATTGCACATACTGGCACCCTAACTAAACCCTGAAGAGAAGAAATTGATCGGTCAAAAACTCTAGCTCTGGCGTGATTGCAAACTTTTCTGAGGTAGCCTCACCAAACCGCCTCTGGTGACCTGACCTGAGGTCAGATCAACTCCAAATTTTCAGACATGTTGCGTAGAAGCCTTTTAGGAAAAGTCAGAAAATTTGAGCTTCCTAGCTCAACGCGTTTGGGAGATATAACCAAAAAACCTCAGGGGGGGCTCCTGAGGCCCCCCCCCCGCCAGGAATAGGGTTAAGACAGACTGTACGTACGTAGACAAACCTTCGTACCTAGAAATAATAGCTCGACCAAATCAAAATAGAGAGGCGCTCGAAGCGGCGCCTGCCAGGCAGGAAGGGGCCACCCTGCCCTGGATAGATGCCAATACGAGTTCGCTGTTGGCACCATGAGGCACAACGGCGAATTCCACTGTCATACGAACCCGCTCCTCTGATGTAGCTAGGTAAACTTTGAGGTCCTATTATATTTTACATTGGCCTACTCTCCCCACAGAATATTCGTCCGTCACTACTCATGTAAACCTACACCTACATGTACTGTATAAGAGAAAACGGGAGCAATCACTGTGTTGATGATAGTTGACACGGACAACTGCATGCACTTGTAGGATTGTCTAAACTCGCCCTGAGCGTACTATTTATGCGTTGCTGATGTCTGTCGGTGACAGGTGGTGATGTCTGCTGTTGACAGGTCAAGCTGACAGACGGGGTGGGGGCGGCGGAAGTTGTGAGCTGAGCCGAGCGGCAGTCAGCCTGTCCCCTGAGCCTCCACGGAGAGACACCGGGACGGGAGGACGGCTGCGGCGCAGACCGGCGCCAGTGACGGCGGTGTGACTGTGTGACGTTGTGGCGCTGACGTCAGTGACGTCAGTGTGACGTCGTGACGTCAGTGACGCTGTGACGTCAGTGTGACGCCGGCGCGGTGCGATGACGCGCGGCCGGTACCAGGTGACGCGGCTGGGAGAGGACGAGGGGGCCGCTGCCGGGCCTGGCTGCTGCCGCTGCTCCCGGCCCGTCCGGCTGGCGCTGCTGGTGTTGGCGCTGGTGCTGGTGCTGGCTGCAGCGGCCGCAGTGACCGCTGTGGTGCTGCTGAGACAGGAGGAGCACAGGAGCGCAGTCTACCCGGCGGACGAGTCCCGTGAGTGAACCCGAGCGGTGCGGTACGGAGATTGAGTCACACTGCCGAAATACACCGCACAACGCGCATTGGGCAGAGCGATTCGGGTGGCAACATGCACCAAAGAACTTAGAGTAAAACCCGCAAATGCGTAAGGGACAGGGACCTAACCACATACCACCGTGCTGTCGACATGTTTGATGCATGTTTTTAATATGCATTCAGGGATTGTAACGACCCGCCGTGCATCTAACAACGACTGTTTTGTGTTCATTCAATCCAATGCTTCCCAGTCATTCCATTGAGTGACTTATTCGCGGCAGGCTTGTACCGCGGCGGACCCGGTGTCACCGAGGGTGACATGCTGGGTCTCAACACCAGCTCTGGCGAGCTGAGCGCCACACGCGACCCGAAGCGCCTCTGGCCGCTGGGAGCTGTCGCCTACCGCACAGAAGCCGACATCGGCTGCCCCTACTCGGCCAGGTCAGAGACCGTCCTGCTAGTCGGGTCAGGTCGCACTGTCTTCAGTCTGGTGGGAGCATGTCAGATATTGTCAGACTTTGTGTTTGTATGTAAGCGAGTAAGTTTATGTGTGTTTACTGTTTGTGTATTTGTATCCCCGTGCCCCCAGGTGCGCAGTGTTTATGTGTGTCTGTAGGTGCACAGTGCCTATGCTTGTATCCATCTGACCATATCCCCGTGCCCTCAGGTGTGCGGTGCTGAGGTGTGTATTTGTGTCCCATGCCCTCAGGTGCGCTGTGTTATTGTGTGTATCAGCTGTGTTTCTGTACGTCCAGGTGCGCTGTGTTATTGAGGGTATCAGCTGTGTTTCTGTACCCCCAGGTGCGCTGTGTTATATTGTGTGTATCAGCTGTGTTTCTGCACCCTCAGATGCGCAGTGTTATTGTGTGTATCAGCTGTGTCCCTGTACCCCCAGGTGCGCTGTGTTATTGTGTGTATCAGCTGTGTCCCTGTACCCTCAGGTGCGCTGTGTTATTGTGTGTATCAGCTATGTCCCTGACCCTCAGGTGCGCTGTGTTATTGTGTGTATCAGCGGTGTTTCTGTACCCTCAGGTGCGCTGTGTTATTGTGTGTATCAGCGGTGTTTCTCATGGTGTGTCAAAAGTGGAAATAGCCACCCGGCTTTAGTTCGCCAGCCTTGTCAATAGATGGCAGTACCACAATATGGGCAGCGGATCGTGCAATTGACGTCAAATTTTCGTTACTTGCTAAGAATTGAATGGCGGATCTTTTCATGCAAGAATCAAGTAAATCGGTCCACAACTTTTCTAGCAACAGAGATATGAAGTCAAACACCCTGCCAGAGCGGCGGCCGGCGGCGCCGCGCCGCCGCCGGCCGCCGAATGGCGGCGCTGAACGGTTCCGAATTGGCACTGCACTAAAACCTGTTAACTGCTGGGAATAGTGATTACAGCAAAATTTTCATTCAAGTGAGGAATAACCAAGGGCAGGAAATATGTATGCTTGTGTGCGTACTGTGTAAGCCAAGAAACTGCATTAGCAGATACTCGCTAATATTAGATCCAGCCAAGTCCAAACGCATTCCAGGGGATGTGTTTCTAATGGGTCAACAATATTTATCGTTCGAGGGCGGATACAGTTTTAACAATACAAAAAATATTTTTGCACAGCTCAATTCCTTGAACAATTCTCTTCAACGCCTCATTCCTAGTTAAAGGGACCCTCCCACCTTAACATTAGTTTTGAGTTGAGATAGCCAAGTTTGCGGCCAGGCTCAGAAACCACCATTTATCCTGGTCGCAACCCCCGCAGCTTTATGGTGTTCAAGAAATTTCTTCCCTTTACTTGCAGGGTGGGACCAGCGTGGTCCCTATCTCTTAACCATTACGGGAATCTGATGACGTCATCAGGCTTTCGAACGTCCGTTAAATGTTTGACTAAAACGTTTTGTAGGACGCGATGGAATATGCTGCTTTGCGCGCAACAAATGCCGCACTTTCAAATAAAGTCGCTAGGAACAGCGGAGATCCCAAAAAGTAAACAAAAGTAAAAGTCTAATATCTTGAAAACCGGTGAATATTTTTCGATGAAATTTGGTAGATATTCGTTTTTGCTCTTTCTAAACCGAGCGACATCACTTTCATGCCAATTCATTAACTTCTTTGAAGGTGGGAGGGTCCCTTTAAGCGAATTAGCCCACCCTGGTTGAATAAATAAGGCGATTTCGCCACAAGGTCGCGGAAAACCGACCGAAAACGGCCGCGCTCAACGTTAATTTGGGCATGCAGACTCTTAAAAACTCGCATTGGGCGGATAGGGTTTCCCAGGTATTGGCTCCAAAACACCGCATTCGGCTCCCGAATACGTCCAAGTGACCCGCCTCGTTCCTAGTTAAGCTCTAATTAGATCAAGTGACTCATAAGGAGCGAAAAAGCGACAAAAAGCATGAATTTCCCTATGGCGGCGGGCTGCCGGGTTGCCAGACGGCGCACCGGCTATTTCTACTTTTGACACACCATGGTACGCTCAGGTGCGCTGTGTTATTGTGTGTATCAGCTGTGTTTCTGTACCTCCAGGTGCGCTGTGTTATTGAGGGTATCAGCTGTGTTTCTGTACCCCCAGGTGCGCTGTGTTATATTGTGTGTATCAGCTGTGTTTCTGCACCCTCAGGTGCGCTGTGTTATTGTGTGTATCAGCTGTGTCCCTGTACCCTCAGGTGCGCTGTGTTATTGTGTGTATCAGCTATGTCCCTGACCCTCAGGTGCGCTGTGTTATTGTGTGTATCAGCGGTGTTTCTGTACCCTCAGGTGCGCTGTGTTATTGTGTGTATCAGCGGTGTTTCTGTACCCTCAGGTGCGCTGTGTTATTGTGTGTATCAGCTGTGTTTCTGTACCTCCAGGTGCGCTGTGTTATTGAGGGTATCAGCTGTGTTTCTGTACCCCCAGGTGCGCTGTGTTATATTGTGTGTATCAGCGGTGTTTCTGTACCCTCAGGTGCGCTGTGTTATTGTGTGTATCAGCGGTGTTTCTGTACCCTCAGGTGCGCTGTGTTATTGTGTGTATCAGCTGTGTTTCTGTACCCTCAGGTGTGCTGTGTTATTGTGTGTATCAGCTGTGTTTCTGTACCTCCAGGTGCGCTGTGTTATTGAGTGTATCAGCTGTGTCCCTGTACTCTCAGGTGCGCTGTGTTATTGAGTGTATCAGCTGTGTTTCTGTACCCCCGGGCGCGCTGTGCTAACGCTGTGTTATTGTGTGTATCAGCGGTGTTTCTGTACCCTCAGGTGCGCTGTGTTATTGTGTGTATCAGCGGTGTTTCTGTACGCTCAGGTGCGCTGTGCTGCTGACTGCCATGGCCGAGTACAGCGGCCGTACGTGTGTCCGCTGGCAGTCGGTGGAGGAGACGGACGGGCGTGGCGACCGGTCGGAGGAGCTGCTGGTGCGCTACCGACCCGACTCCGGCTGCTACGCCAGCGTCGGATACCGGGTACGACCAGACAGCCGGGGCACGGACAGAAGAAGGGATGGGAAGGCAGGGGGCGCTATCTACACTTAACGCACATACCACAACTAGCCTAGTGCTTCTGAAGTTCTGAGTCTCCAAGTTCTTGTACTATGCACTATATTTGTAGATTGTAGTTTGTAGCGTGTAGCGTATAGCTCCACCTTGTGACACCCTGCCAAAATATTATTTTGACGATAGGATTCTCCAGTCTCTCCAATAACAGGCATTCTGTTACGGTCTTCATCAGGGGTTCACCGGCGCTGATTCGCCGCCGCAGCTCCTGGTTCTGGGAGACGGCTGCTTCAACATGGGCATACTGCTGCACCTGCTCGGACACACGGTACGGTACGATGCTGTACGACACGGTACGGTACGGTACAACATTGTACGGTAGCACGCTGTAAGGCACAACTACGATCTGCTCGATCCGTGCGCACGCACTGTAGGTGTGACGGTCCCTGAGTTCCTCACAGTGAGGTCTACCACACATTCCATGACCGTGATGGTCCAAATCTCAGGAGACTTGAAAAGCCTTGTTGCCTTGTTTCTTCGGGTACCCGCCTAAGCTGACGGTCGGTTGATGTGTTGCAGCTGGGTCTGTGGCACGAGCATAACCGGCCCGACCGGGACAGCTGGATGGACGTGAACATGACGAACGTCGATCCGGCGCACGTGGACGCCTTCCGCACCTTCACGCTCAACCAGCACCGCGTCGTCGACCGGCTCGACTACTCGTGAGTCGCCGCAGCGCCACGCGGGACAGCCCCTACACCGCACGGACCATCGGTGTTTGTCGGTCATGTCCGTAGGCTGGTGGTGATGATGTTTATGAACTACGCATATCGGCAATTTCCTTAAGTGTTTGCACATTATGTTACCTGTTCTGCTTGTCTCCATCACGGTACAATCTGTAGATACGTTCTTCATGTTGGTTCGTCATGCCAGCAACACTGTAGAGATGTTTGTCCCATATCCCGGCACTCGTCCGGTCGATAACAAAGTTTCCTTCCCACACCTCCAGGTCGGTGATGATGTTCGGCGGACACGCGTTCTCGTCCTCCGGCAGCGTCACCCTGCGGCCTCACTGGTCCAACAGCGGCACCCTGGTCCCACTGCAGAACAAGACGCAGCTTAGTGAACAGGATGTCGACCGCGTGCAGGCCATGTATATCAGGGTGTGCAGCAAACGAAGGCGGCTCGAGGAGTCCTGACCGGGAGAGGGGTCACGCCTGACGGGGATGGAGGGACAGAGGCCAGGTCACACCTGACAGACATCCGGGGACGGCGGCAGGGCAGCCGGCGAGAGGTCCTTCAGCGAGGGTCACTGCAGCTAGCGAGAGACCCTTGGGGCAGGGGCAGGGCAGCTGGCGAGAGGCCCTAGGTACAGGGCAGGGCGGCTGGCGAGAGGCCCTTTGAGCAGGGACAGAGCGAAGCTTTGTGAAGGCCCTAGGAACGGTGGGGTGTTACGGCTTCACGAAGACTTGAGAATTCTGGTTCGGTCAAGAGACAAGAGGGAGACTGGGCTTCCCATAGAATCTGCAGCTACACTCAGTAGGGTAGAGTGCGTCTTGG
This sequence comes from Amphibalanus amphitrite, assembly GCF_019059575.1. Taxonomy (NCBI): domain Eukaryota; kingdom Metazoa; phylum Arthropoda; class Thecostraca; order Balanomorpha; family Balanidae; genus Amphibalanus; species Amphibalanus amphitrite. Next base: position 775,919 of record NW_024881690.1, read on the forward strand.
CGGGATATCCTGCGTCGCTCGTATCGTCACTGTGGCATTGTCTTGTATCAGGACAACCAGCGGCCAAGGCGTGAATCTGCTGCCGGAAAAACTTCGCACCAGTGGTTGTGCATTTGCAAGTCGCAGTCGCTTCAGGCGCTACCAATGCTGCTTGAAGCTTGGGATGTTCCAACATATCGGCGAGTCGGCCATTGTTGTTGGTTTTGTATTGTGACGGAGGATACTGAGTGTTATGGGGTACCATGTAACGTACGTACGCAGCCGCTATGCTACGAGTTGTTCAATTTCAAGTGTGAATGCTGACAATAAGCTCCCTGAGCTACTGGGAGTCCAAAGAATACATACAAGACGTGGATCTTACTTCTCGCTTCAATGGCCTACTGCTCGAAGTCACTTCTCTCACCGAACACTCTCCGAAGAGCTACATAGCACTACCATCGAATTATACCAGAGTATAAGTACGACTGGCAGATAGTTCCGCCACAGGAGGCCGTAACCACTGTGCTAACCGTTATGACGCGTCATGTCCCTACATAACGACGTTCAGGTCGGACACTGCCGCTTACGGAGGACGAATGTTGACTGGGGGGTGGGGGGTGGGGGTGGGGGGAGTTCGAAAGTTGTTCGAAGTTCAGGGTAGGTGTGGAGTGAGGATTGAGGAAGGTGACCAGTACCCACTCAGAACCCATACGAGCAGATCACGTCCACTTACGACGCCTCAGCTGCACCGAGTCGGTACCTCTCTTTTGTCGGGTGACTTCGTTAGCGGGAGGTTATAGGGAACATCTCTTACCAAAGAGCGACTCACGCAAGAGTTAAGGTAGTCCATTCCGGAAATTTCGAACAATAACAAGCCGTTATCACAACTCAAGTAAACAAATTTGCAGCAAGTTTGCGGTCACTTTTGTCGATGGAATAAATTTGTTGTCGCGAGGAATGTATTTTCTGCAATGACAAGAAGCCACTATTGACTATCATTACTTTGTAACCTTGGAACTTACATAAGTAGCACTTTTATCGAACTTATTCGGAGACGTCGACCTCCGAAAATACAGTCTTAGTTCGAGCGGCAAAGAGCCGACCTCCGCTTAAAAGCAGCACAGGGCCGACCCCTACGGTCTACTAGGGCCAACAATCAACATAGCATATGGCCAACAGCGTCCCTACAGGCAGCAGCGAGGGCCGACCTCCGCACCCTAGGGGCAGCAGAGGGCCGACCTATAGGCAGCAGAGGGCCAGCAGGAGGGCGATGACCACCCCGCAGAGCTGTGAGCCGGCCACCACGTACCCCACCCAGGTGACCACGGCCACTACGAAGCCATGCGCGGCGTGCAGGAACTGACCGCACGGCTGTGGGTGAGACATCTCGCGGGCCCGCTCCAGGTCCAGTCGCGGCCGGCGCCGCAGCGTGGCGTTACAGTGCGCCGCGTCCACGCAGCACGAGGTCGGTATGGTGATGTTCTGGGAGATGAACTCGTCCACGCCAGTTTTACCGCAGCACTGAAACGGCGTCACGTGACAGGATATAAACCCGCAAACTAGGAAAACATCATACATTCAAGCCATTGATAAGGCGTATCCTGCGTATTCCCGAAGTGTATATTATAACACGAGTATAACCTAAATTGTCTAACCACGAGTTGTCTATATACTCTGAGTATCACGACCAACTAGCGCCATCTGTCGGGTATGTCACAACGATGTCACATGCTGAACTATATAATGCAAGCAGGCATCTGTTGAGATTAGCTTCAATATCGACATAGAAAGCCACGATTCAGCCGTTACCGCCCCCGCTATGACGTCACCCAACAGGCCGCGCTATTGATCGGGATACTCGTGTTATACACTAGGCCTAGGGGAATACGCGACCAGCTCTCTGCTAGCACCGTGCACGTCTCACCTTGAACAGGGACTGTATGGTGTTGACTGTGCGCAGTGCCGACTCGGCCACAGTGGTGGCGTTCGGGGCCAGCTGAGCGCGCAGCTCGCTCACCGTCTTGTTGATACGCTCCACGGAGCGGGTCGAGTTGTCACTCGTCTCACTTCGGACACGCTTCAGCACCTGGAAGGAAGGGAGGGGTCAGACGAGGTGTCAGGTGGTGGGCTGTAGCCTGTGCCCTGTAGTACCAGGGCCCAAAACACGGCATACTGATGTATGATGTACTGATGTATGTATGAGCGGACACGTCAGGACTTGTTGACCATCAAGTAGCAACAAACTGATCAGCTACACTGCATAGCGGATACAAACCACTCAAGTCATACCGCATGAATAAATTAGACAATGGTGAACCCTCGTCAATTTTTTACATGAAACATCCAAAATGTAGTTGTCATATGTAGAGTTGATTGAAAACGACTCGTCACGATTGAGCCCCCGCACACCAACTCACATGAGCGGCGTAGGCGTTCATCTCGACGGTCCACACGCTCTGCGGGTCGTCGTCCATCTGCAGCTGGTCTAGGTCCGGGTGGCGGCTGGCGGCGCGTCGCTGCAGATGGGTGACTAGGAGGTGTCCACCCACCACCACACCGGTCACCAGCGCGTACCCGAGCAGCAGGCACCTGTCCACATGGGCTGGTTAGTGCGGGGAACAGAGGGAAGTGGGATGTGGCCGGAAGGCAGAAGAGGAGCTACGTGTCATCGGTCCCTGCACTTGATGGATCAGGTCTGTGTCGATCTCTCTGTTCCTCACCTGATACGGAGGAGGGCGCCGACGAACCCGCAGGCGTTTGTTGCGACGGCGAGTCCGCTGGCGGCGACCAGCAGCCACAGCTGAACGAGGCCGCGGTGATCCACAGAGTACTCCTCTGGACGGCTGGGTGAGAACGATACAGGACGTCATAAGGCACAGAGATGGCGTCACACCGCACATACAGCCTACAGGGGAAGCGCCTACAGGATAGGGCGCTTCGAGGAAAAGACGCTTTGGCCAACAAAGCACCGTCACACAGAAAGATGTCATGAAATAACAACATACAATGCTAAGAAGTCAATAAACGTGAACGACTTACTTGTAGACGTTGTAGAGAGCCGATCCGGCGATGATGAGCGTCCCGATCGTGAACGTGGTACTCAGCACGGTGATGAACATGAGTGTCACGCGTCCCAGACTGGAGCAGCAGCCGCCGCCGCCGCCGCTCACAGAGTAAGCGCCACCGCCGTCATAGAGCGTCATCGCGGGAGGTTGGGGGCACCGCTGCCCGACCGCAGGAGGCGCCGGACACGGGCGAGGACGGACACGGTACGGATTATAGACGGGCGAGCGGTGGTGCGGCCTCGTGATCGTTTTCGTTCGGTTTCGGCTATGATATGAAAGTCGCTACGCGCAGCAGTAGACGGCAGATAGCTCAATAGGATGAGGATATCGATGTTACTGACGACCTATCGGAAATTCTTCACAAGGCGCATAGTTCACAAATCATCGAAAAACAAACACATTCGTCAAGGATAATCGATTGCAATGAACGCGATCAAGAACAAAAATCGCAATGAAACTGCCTTTGGATGGTGATGTGAACGTGCCTTCACACAAAAGATCCTCCAAATTTTAGTAGTTCAAAGGCGCTGTCATGGCACTTTCTCGGCTTTTAGTGAACCTTTCGGCCTCCGTCCTCTCTTCGCTTCAAAACACAAACGAATAAGGTGCTGAAGGTGGTACATTATATTTCTGTCCCACGAGCACAACACATTCTCCTATATTCGCAAAAAAAATAACTTTTTCGTCGAAAGGCGAGTCACGTTGTAAGCCTTTTTGTTATTCACCCAGCCGCTACGATCATATCACGCAGGTGGCTGCATTCACTCGCGTACGCAGAGGTATGTGACGAATCACACAGGCATACAAGCACACATATTCCCACAGTTCGGTGAAGTGACATCCGATCCCGTCCGGCCGCTGCACTGGTCAGGACTCAGGAGCGATCTTCACACCGCCCGAAATACGACTAGCTTTCTAGCATTCACTTGCGCAATACTTCAGCTTGCTTGCATAATCATCGTTCACAAGTATCCATTGAGCAGGGCCGCGGCTCCCCGTCGCAGTTTGAGTAATAATACGCGGCCACATACGAAGCTGCGCGGTCGGTCGGCGAAAACGCTCTGAGTATGTTGGTAAAATGGGTACAGCGTACCAGCAGCAGGCAGTACCGAAGCTGAGCATTAGCGCATCGGTCGGCGAGCGGTCGCCGTCACAAACATGACTAACGAACTGACTTGGTACATGGTAACGAATCGGTAACGCGATACTAGCAAACACCCACGCACGGGTGTGCTGCAGCGCCGCCCGCTGCCTTCCAGGCACTGCTAAAATACAAAATATATGTATGTCTACACTACCAACACCAGCTTAATCACGCTGCATTCCGCTACACCGGTAAAACTAGTCTGACTATGACATATGAACACAATAAGCGCTCTGCTATGGAAGGCAGGCTGGCCGGTCGGCGGCTCGGGTCGCAGCCAGAGCACCGAGGTCAACCGCTGAGGTATACGATATAAGCCCCTCCCAATCGGGAACACCCTTACCCGTGCTTCAGTGAGGTCAGACGTCAAACACAGAGGTCAGACGGCCGGAACCAACAACCAATATCAGGAAAAACACTCGCAAAAATAGGCAGGGAGGTCGCAAGTTCGCATTTGACTAAAATGTTGCTGCAGCGTTATTACTTATTTCACAAGCGTCATATGGTTTCATAATCATAAATAGCACCAGCCAGTAGCCACACACGTTAAATCAGCTCTGCACTAATAACATTGCTCTAAGAGGTATGTGTTGAGGCAAGAATTACATGCAGCTATCGAAGCAGCGTCTGAGCCTTTGTGACTCCAGTGAGATTACACAGGTAACATATACCTAATTAAACGGCAGGCCCGATTACGACGCTTCATTGGGTAATACAAGTTCAGGCCACTGGACTATTCAATGATTCGCAGCTGACCTGTGGCTCCAGCATCAGACACTAAAACCTAATGAACCTTGGGAATTCCCCATTCTCTCAAAAAATATGTTGAAGATCTCATATTAGACACCAAACCACCCGCATTACAAGCAGAACCGTTAAAGGCACCGAGCGCTGATCCCGGGACCGACCTGCCGACACTGACCCGGTAGGTCAGTGACCGCCAGGTCAGTGGTCGCCAGGTCAGGTCACGACTGACCGGGGTTCAGTGCCGGTTTCCGGGTCAGGTCGAGACCGGCCGACGGGGATGGGACATCCATCTTCTGTTGGGTTTCCGGAGGTGCCGAGTCCCTGACCAGCACAGGACCGGGCACCTCGCCGAGCGTCAGAGGTGATCCCTGGACAGGCACCGGGGGCGGCGCTAGTTCGTCTCTGGGTAGCCTAAATGGGCCCTGGAACGGCCCCGAGACCTCAGGACCTGCCGGTATTGAAGCCAGGGGGCCCATCGGTCCCGAAGCCAGCGATCCTGCTGCTCCAGACACCAGAGGACCCGCTGGTACCGACAACATAGGGCCTCCTGACACAGACAAGGGTACAGGCCCTGGCGCCGACCCCGGTCCCATCAGCCCACCCTGCCCCGGTCCAATCGGCCCGCCCTGTCCCGGTCCCAGCGGGCCACCCTGTCCCGGCGCGGAGGTTCCCCCGCGGTCCTCCGTCCCCGGACCGCCGCCGGCCGGCTGCAGGGACCACCCCACGGGCGATGGGACCCGCGGCGCCGACGGTACAGTCTTCCACGTCCGGCGGTGGTACTTGCTCTTGTGCACCTGCATGGCGTACTTGTTCTTGCAGACCTTGCCGCAGTCGGCGCAGGTGACCGGCACGGGGAAGTGCACCTTGCCGATGTGCGCCTTCAGCTTCCCGTAGTTGTTGGAGAGGTGGGTGCAGTGGGGACAGCTCATCAGGCGCGCTGCAAGGACACACCCAGCCCCGGCCGCAGGTCAGGTCACTGACGGCGCTCCCACGCCAACGGGCGCGGCGGGACTTTGTGTATCGCTAAGAATCTTAGTAGAATCATGGGCTCGTGTATCACTGACACATCTTGATTTATATCGAAGACTGTCGTTAAGCGTGTGTTTAACAGAGCAGCATGGCGACGACCGGTTTAATCAGGCATGCCGGTTAAGTTAAGCTGACTTTAAAGCAGGCTGGACGGACATCCACGGTTGAAAGCGGTGTTTTAGTGCAGACGGGTTACCATGTGGCATGTACAGGTGCGTGGTGCCAGGTTTGAAGCTAGAATCTGGAGCTGGTGAGACGTTATCGCGGGCCCAGTGCTGGCGAGGGCGGTTGCAGGCAGTGAATGAGCAAGTTGAGCGGTGAACAAAGTGGGCTGTGCAGCGGTGAACGGGTGGACGACTTGAAAAAGGGACGAGAGAAGTGGAGCGGCAAGTAGGGTGGAGCGGAAGACGAAATGGAACGGGGTAGGAGGCGGTTTGGTGAACGAGCTGAGAAAGCTGAGCCAGTGTGCCGATGCTCAGCATCACAGGGACCGTCGGTCATCCCGGCTATCACGTACAAACCATAAACCTTGACGAGAAAAGCGGTACAGGAGGAAGGGTTGTGCATGCCTGGACATTGGACAATTTCCATCAGCCTGGGGGGCAGGGTCAAATTCACCGCTTCATATCATACAAGTGCGGTGAAATAGCCGCTCCAACTCCTCCCCCCCCCCCCTCTAGTCAATTTGCCCGAGAGGAGAGGAAAAGGTGGTGGAAAGGTCGACTACTAACTGTTTCGCCTTCCTGTTGGAGTGATGTTGCTCGGTTGTGTGGGTAGGCGATGTTGGAGCTACACTGACTGGTATGGATTGGGCGCTCCTGTGCCGTGTAAGCTACATCACTCCCTCAGACCAGCGTTGATGCAGTCTGACGTATTCAACAATGTGCTCGTCACGCCGAAACCGTTGGAACTAAAACACCGATGTTAAATAAAATAGTAAATGTATTGAGTTGGCCCCACAGCTTCGTTGAGTAATATCGTGGAATGTCATTTTACAAGGCAAGTCCGTGTCGTACGCGCCGGGAACGGCTGACACGGTTTCACAGCACAGTTGTGGTCTGAGCCATTCACTATCTGACCGCTACAAACCCCTGAAAACAGTCCACGCCGCTAGAACGCGCGCGGTCCGCTGGCACCCCGGCACCACCACCATCCGACAGTTACACGTTCGCGGCGCCGAGATTACGCTCCATCTGAGTCCGCCCTGACCTGACCTGACCTGACTGTTTGACCGCACCGCCACCGACCGCCGGACACCACCCGGCGCGGCGCGGTCGTCACACCAGGCCATTAGCGGCCGGCAGCGCGCCGGCGCCGCGCCCAGCTAGTTTCAGGGACCCGCCGGCCGGCCGCGCCTCCGCCCGTCGGTGATACTTGATCAGGTGGGTGCGCAGCGAGGCCTGTGAGCGCAGCAGCTTGTCGCAGAGCTCGCAGCGCGACGGCACCGGGTAGTGAATGCTGGCCACGTGTTCGCGCAGGTGGGATCCCTTCTGGAACCAGCGGCCGCAGATTGGACAGCTGGCGCGCCGCGGCGCCGCCGGCCGACCTGCAACACACGGCCGGTCAGCGCCCGCTGACGGCGGCGGCCGGTCAGCGTCCGCTGACGGCGGCGGCCGGTCAGCGCCCGCTGACGGTGGCGGCCGGTCAGCGGCCGGTCAGCGCCCGCTGACGGTGGCGGCCCGGCCGGGGTGCGGCTACGTACAGCCGTACTGGCATCGGCTGCTGACAGACATGACTGCTACCACCCGGCAGCGTTCTGTCACCAGCCGCTGGCAGTATGCTGCCATCAGCTGCTGACAGCAGTAACTGCCACCAGCCGTCAGCGTTCTGCCAGCAGCCGCTGGCAGCTCACTACCATCAGCCACTGACAGCATGCTGCCGGGAGCGGACAGTATGCTGCCACCACAGCTAAGGTTGCAGACTGCCACCAATTGAGGACAGTACAGGCTGCCGCCACTACACCCAACTCATACTGCCAGCTGAGGTCACCAACAGCAGGCACTAGCCTCAGGCACCAGCGGAGGTCACCAGCGGCAGTAGGTGGTTAGTGCCGCCCGCGGTCAGCGCCCTTACACCCTTACACCTGACTGGGTGTAACAGGATTGATACACCCGGGTACCAGACCTGGGTGTCAGACGACTCTTCCGTCACCCGCGGGCATCGAGCGGCATCTGCCGGACAAACGTCCGACAGCCCAGCGCCCTCTACTACAGAGAGAGAAAGAGACCGAGAAGAAACACCAGCACCACCCAGTGGCGCAAGAACGAACTACTGCGGCGCCACAGAGGCGCCCCCGACATGCAGCCACTCCGGAGCAGAGGAGGCGCCGGCACCGGCCCCGATCAGAGAGCACCCAGCCGACAGTCTGACCGCAGTACCCTGCCGACAGACTGCAGGGGGCGAAAAGAAGGCCTACCGAAGGGCACGGACGGCACCGTGCAAATCATGAATACCAGCCAGCCACGTTCTGCGGCTCAGCAGCAGGAGCCGACCGTCACACTCTCATAGCTACCTCTACCCCCCCCCCCCCCCAATGCTCCGAAGTAACGGAGCAGCTCTGTGCCCCCCCCCCCCCCTGGGAGCACGGAGAGCGGCCCGGCCCTGTTCCCGCCGTAGGATAAAGGAGTGCGGTTTGCAATGGGAGCAGACAACACAGTCCGAGGCGACCGCACAATTTGGGAGTATTTGAAGCACGATTTGGAATTCAGCCCGTGTTCAGAGCACTGGCCGTGTTCGAAGCACGGTTTGCGGTGGGAGCACGGTCCGTAGTGAATGGTGGGAGCACGGTCCGCCGCCGAGGTGTGAACACGGAGCACGGAGCACGGAGCACGGAGCACGGCGCGGCACGGCCGTCGGCGCAACTTTCGCCGCCGCGCGGCCTCCGCGCGACTGCTCTCACTTTCTCCGGCCGGCGGCGGCTGGGTGACGCAATGGGGCCGTGGCCTGTCGCCACCGGCCGAGCGGCACGCCCAGCGCCGGGGCACGGCCGGCCCCGCCCGACAGGCCGGCTGGCTGAACTACCGACCGAGTGACCTGCCCAGCGAGCCAGCGACCGACCGATCGGCGGGGCAGGGTGGGCGAGAGGCACCTTCGAGACCCGAATGAACCAGACATGGTAGACATGGCGTCCTCACAAAGCTCCCGTTTTCTAGTTAATGGAACCTCTTGACTTCGACCTCATGACATTGTTAGGATTCTCAGTTACAATCAGCCGTTTCAGCCAGCCTTTGGTAAGCTCGCTAAAAATGCTGAAGTGCCTAACGAGTGCGTTATTGTCAGGTTTTCGGCATACCTAAGCACAAAAAATTGTCATGACTGGCAGCCTCTAAAGCAGAACATAGGACAACTCCCGTAGGTGATCAGGTTGAGGACAAGGGTAAAAAAAAAAGCAGATTACTTTCCGACCGGAAACCCGGCCGACCCGGCTGATCAATCATTCTATATTGGATACTATAAGTTATATAGGCGGGAGGTCGGGAAATCCGTCCATTAATAGTCACAAGGTGAACTGACATCCAGCTGAAATAAGAGCGATCCGAGCAGATCTATAAAATCCCCTAGTAATCATTTCTCACCTGCGTGATGCTGATTAACCCGCGCCCTGGTGTGGGTCTGAGCCACCTTCGCCCTGGTGGGGGGGGGGCCAAAATGACCCCCCCGTCTAACTCGAAAACGAAGAGGGCTAGGAAGACGCGGAAAAAAGCAAACGAAAGCCCATAACAAGTACGTTCGAAAGTATTTCGGTCATTTTTTCGCTAAGGTCAATATTGAGGTCGCTAGAGGTCATCATAGGTCAAATTTCAGTGTTTTCGGTGTTGCCGGACATATTCCGCTGTAGCTCGGAAACTAGAAGAGCTAGAGAGCCGCGGAAAAAAGCAATCGATAGCTCTTTTCAAGCTCTTTCGCCAAGGTTCGTCAGATTTGACCTCAGCTCAACGGTTTGGCCTACAGAGGTCATGCAAGGTCAACTTGGCAAATTTCGTTGAAAATGTTTTTAACTATAGCATGCATTCACGAGAAAATAGAGAAACGATTCATGCACCATCGTGCTTGGCTCGTCGAGACGCGTCGAATGATATATAGTTTGACCTCGAAAGGTCATTTTGAAAATTTGACCTCAGGTCAAGGTCATGACCTTACCGAAATAGGTCATGCTGCATATCATTCGATCCGCATTGACGAGACAAACACGATAAACGTCGAACGGAGTCTCTATCTCTATTCAATAACAAGTAAGTGCAGAAAAACCGCTGGTGACCTCTGGTGACCAGGGAGATGACCTAGCGTGACCTCAGCGAGGTCACAAGCAAATGGTTTCACATGGGCTGTGATTTGCTGACCCAAGACACTTCAATAACGAAATATAGGAACAATCACGCCCGATTTAGCTGAAAAACAACTACTTTTCGATTCTCCCATTGACTTATAATGGGGAGCAGCGATGACCTGACCTGACCTTAGGTCACATTTATAAAAAATCCGAGATAGCCATTTTGTAGAGCTGGGTGACATCTTCAAGTACTGTAAATTTTACATCGATCGGATAAAAGCTGTGCCTTTGAGAGAGCTTTGAACTTTTTTAGAGGTGGTGTCAGTTTTGGTGACCTTGTGACCTGACCTGACCTGACCCGAACCCCCAAAAAAAGGACATGATGTAAAAATGTTGAATAAACAGCTATACAAAGTTTCAGGGCGCTAACTCAAGTGGTTTCTGAGTTATCGCTGAAAAACCACAGGGGGGGGGGCCAAAATGGCCCCCCCCCCCACCAGGGCGAAGGTTAACGAGAGCCGGGACCACCACGGCGGAAATTAATCCCTGATAGACCATCACTGTCTAATTTTCTAGCAAGACAGTGGATCTGCTTTGAACCTGACCTGTGACGGCATCGAAAGCAACGAGGTCAATAAACTGAGTTTGTAGAAGGGTCTGATTACCAAATGTTGTTCCAATTTTAAAATTCAGCAAAACAGTTTCAGATATAGCAGCTGTGACGAAATGTCCTCTCTTTCTACGGCGACAATCCAGAAATGGGGAAAAGCCCTACGAGACGCGGGTTCAGAGATTCTCTCGTAACCCTCACCGGACCCATCCGACTCTTTCAGACCAAATGACCCAAACCGAGCAAGCACGAATCCCCTTCCGTCCGTTTCGTCCCTAATTGAGTTAGAGCTTCCCGGAAAAAAGCGAATATGCCCCTTACGAGATCCAGTGAAATAGCGTCATTTACAAGGCATCAGATCAACCGGTGACCTCTCAGGTCAGGTCAAACAAGATGGGATAGGGGCTCGTTTTTCGGTGAGCCATTCCACCAGAAATGGTCGCAAAGCCACGATTTTGGCTCCATCGTGTTTGTCATGCTCAGTCGCGTCGAAAGATATACATTTTGTTTGGAAAAGGTGGGATTGGGTGTTGATCCTCAGGTCAAGGTCAGTCACTCAGGTCAAAGACGATCAGGTCAGGATGGTGGATGAGGGACTAGGGAGGTCAGGTAGATTTGGGAATTCATTCTGAATTCATTGCTGCCTTTTCTGACGCACTATCTATTTAGTCGCGACTCGCGAGTTCATTCGACGAGAAACTCCGATAGCCTCAAACGACCTTTTTGACGTCAGGCAAGTTTGAAAATGCGAACCCTAAAGTCTAAACATTCTTGCAAGGAGATAGCAACTCCACTTGTTTTAAATCGTCTTGGATCACAAGTTGTGAATTGCTTACGAAGTCGGAAGTACAACGCAATTTGAACCAGAAAAAATGTGGAAAATGAAATCGTTGGTAACCAGAAAGGATCTGTCCATTGACCTGACCCAACCCAATAAATGCATCTAAGCTGTTAATACTTAATCGGTAGCTATCAGTACATCCCGTTAGACATTGTCAGGCGTTGTGTGCCGAGTGAAAGAAAACGACTGCCGATAGCGGACAAAGGGGCTCGTCTTCATGTGACAGGTCAGGTCGGACCAGTAGTATTCACTGTTTGATGTTTATGTGTATGGGCGAGCTGCTGATGTGCAGCTCAGCCTGCATCGAACTGAACTCACCATTTCTAGCATTTCTCTATTGAGTCACTTTAGAAGGTATGCTGCTGATGCAGAGGTGGTAACAAAACGCCCTGAAAAGACCGCATGCCGAGGATACCGCATGCCATACCGCATACCGGTCGTCAAAATTAGAAGTGAAATCAGTGCTGGATGCAACGATGCAGCATGCAATCCCATGCAAAGCAGGCAAGGCGACAGGTGTGGTAAGCAGGCAGAATCAGCTAGAAGTATCAGCAACATTAGCCAGGAAACATGACGACAGTCACGAGGGAATTGAGCTGGGTCGTGTTATATTTATTGTTTCCTCACGTTAGTTAATACGAACAATTTAAGCCGTGTGTGCAAAGCAATCAGCTCGTCTTATTTCATGGCTTCAAACTCAATGACAAAGGTTCGTAAATATCAGCACATTATGTTTACAAAGGCTAGAAAAAATAGCGAAATGGTTCAAAAAATTTGAGTGAAATGTCTGAAAGCTGAGGCAAAATCAAAGATGTCATTGTTGGCCAAGACGGTAATGTCTTTTTACGTAACCGGGTGCAATCATTAACCCATCCTATAAGTATTTGGCGTACTATACTATTACTCTGTATCACAAGATATGTCTGAGGTCGAAAGCGGCTGTGTCGGTGTGTTTGTGCGGTATGCGTCCCACAGGACATCCGGTACTCACTGACGGGATCCTGCGCCAGAGGAGACTCCTGACCGGTGTCGTAGCTCGCGCCCAGTGACGGACCAGGCTCGCCCGGCTGACCTGCGGATAACACAACACAGGAGACTGTGACATCACTGAAGCGGCAGAGTACCATTTTTCGTCATGTTTTACATACGAATAATAAAACAACGTGCCACCTGATACCCGACCAGAGGTCACTGACCTGTGCCGGTCTCCGGGGACGGCGAGGGCACCGGTCCGTCCGGCAGTCGCTCCGACAGGCCGTCGGCGGGCGCCGGCTCCGGCTCCGGCGCCTCCGGGCCCCAGTCCGGCTCCGGGCTGGGCTCGCGCTTCATCGCCCGGCCGGCCGGCGGTGAGCGGCGACGCCGCTTCTCCGGCGGCCCGACAGCTGGTGCAGCGGGAGACTCGGAGCCCGAGCGGCCCTGCCGGGAGCGGGGAGCGGTCAGTGACAGCAGACAGCGCGGCAGGCCTGACAGCGCGGCGGGCCGGACAGCTGGGCATGTCGAACACTGCAGACCGAACAGCTTTGCGGAACTCGACCGATCTTATTACACTATAACATTAAAAGAAACACCGTGCGAGGTACATTCACGAAGATCTCATTGTGACGTAACACGCAAAGTATTACGAATCACGACTCGCTTATCATGACACCCCTCAGGCGCCGGCGTACTTACATTGGTGGTGGGGTCGGCAGGGGCGTTCGACGGCCGGTCGTCGGCCAGTCCCTTGACCTTGAGCATCTCGGCCACCTTGAGGAAGTCGGCGAGGTGCGCCTGCGCGACATTCACCTCACCGTGGTACATGTAGTCGAGCAGCAGCTCCAGGTGGCGCCGATCCACGTCGCGCAGTATGACGATCGGGTGCGGGTGCGGGTTAGACTGCCGGCCGACCGCCCACGTCAGTCGTCAGTCAGAGGGGACACGAAACTGGATGGCAAACGCGGGCTCATCACACTGACAGCATTTGTTGGGGCCGGGTAACCCTAACAAAAACTATTTCAGAACAAAAAAAAAAAACAGTAATATAATGTAGGTATGTATTTATGCTGCCCCTCCACTTTCAATTCTGTGATAGCAGCTCAACATAAGACCACTACATATTAATCATGATCTAGTTACCTTGAGCAACTCCCTGAAGTATGGACTGCAGGCTGAAAGCACCATTCTGTGGGCCTTTGTTTGGAACCCATCACAGGCCACTGTGACATCCACAAAGTCTTCATCCAGACGCAGAGAATCAAATGAGTTGGTAATGTTCACATGATAATTGTTCCATTTAAGACGAAACTGCTGGCTTCCCTCCATGGTGACCTAATATGTGCTTTTCAGTGAGTTTTGCATGCCTGGAAAATAAATCAGAATTATCATTCTTCATTGACATCAGAAGGTGCATTCCTCATCGCATGTGGGGACAAATATTAGCATCATAACCAGCAACACTGTCATCCATACACACCGCCTGTAACACACATCCTGCAATATAACATAAATGCTACTGGCATATTATTTTAACATTTCTACATTGAAAAGCCACCAATATCTATTGAGACATGAGGCATTTGTGGGGCATAAAATAAAAGGAAATGGACATGGAACAAAATAAAGAGGACAAAGATGTGTGTAGCAAAAAGCAGCCTAACCATTTAAAATTGTTTAACTGCAAATAACTCAATGTGTATGCAATAATCAGGCACTGCAGCAGGCAGCTGGTATGCAATCAACTTTGAAATACTTTTTGTGTCACACAAAAAGAAGCATAGTGAATAACGCAAAACTTGATTCATAGCTATAAATGACTCAGCTGGACCAGCATCAGCATTAACTGGCAACACTGGTTCAATAAATCATTTGTAGTTGATCCATCTCAAAACGATTCATGAAATCAGAGTTACATGGTTTTCATCAATTGTTATGAATTCTTGCATATGCTCATAAGACTGGACTGTGGTTAGCAGCACATTCTTAGACTCAAAATGCATGCCATGTTCGCTAAGACGAATGTGCACAATTGGTCAAAATGAAAGTGAAAGTCAAATATTCATTGGTTTTCAATTGAATGGCGTGGAACCATTTTTTTAACCAGATATGCTATCATAAATAAAATATAACATACATGTGATAGCTGAACAAACATGCTATCTACATAATAATATCTCACCAGATTATTTATCATCTATTTTCATAAGGAGCTGAAAAAAATGCGAGCCTGTGCTACGATTGTCAAGCAACATACGTTAGCACAGGCCTAGAAATTGGAAAATCTTACCATTTAAGGACGAAAATATCTTGCAGCAGATACTCCCATGAACCGGAGAGGGATTCCGTTATCAAATAATAAAGAAAAATATCAATTTCATTCCTGTCCAACCGTCACCGCCGCGCGCCCGCGCCCCTCCGTGCCCTCGCTTTCTTTACGCACCGCTTTCGACACAACCGCGCAAGTTTACGCTTTTCTTGCGCTGGTCAATCTGGGAGCAGATTCATATTTGCGAATAGGTATGTCAGAACAATACTCGACCACCATATTGCATCAATTTGACCAATTTTATTCTATTCAGGAACTATTCAGGAACCACGAGGCCGATCTAGCCTCTAGGCACCATTCAACTTCATCTGGCCGGGCCCGGGGAGCCCGGGTGTAATCCCATTCCCAACCACTGCAGCCCAGGAGGGTTGTTTTCGCCCCCCCCCCCCCCGTGTAAATCCGTAAATAAGGCAGCAACCATACGAAGATAAAAGTAGAAAAACGCCAGATCTTTTGGAAGCGATTTCATGACACCTAAAGTTTTTGACCTCAGGTCAATTTTCAAGGTCAGCCCGTCAGAGGTCAAAGACAAAGGTAAAAATGGCACATTTGCTGCATTTGCATTGCAGTAATCTCAAACCCACTACCCAGCCAGCAAAATAAGCATGGGACGTATCTGCTTTTACTCTGGCTAGCTCCGGCATTTTACTCCGGCCAAGGTCTGGGGCTGTAGGTACCTATTCTGGAGCTGACACACGATACCGGAGCTCGCTCGCACCTCAGCCGGGCGTTATCCACATCAGCCGTGCCGTATCTCAACCATTAGCGTCGCCACGGGGGGGGGGGGGCAAGCGGGGCAGCTTGCCCCCCAACCTCGGACCGGGCACCCCCTGAGATTGATACAGATCCGATGAGATTTTGGAGTCGGGAAAAATGGGGGGGTACCTTTCTGAGAATGCCTGTGAGGTCAGACTCGGTTGGAGCGTGCAGTTCAAACCAGAGGCTGACTCGCATGGTCGCCAAAATCTTCAAGACTCGTGAGTCCAGACTCGGAAATGTCAATGCTGTGATTCATTCCATGTTCCTAGTTCGTTCTTTATTACATTTTACAGCTGATTTTCATAAGTTTTGGAGTGCTAACACAATTTTCGTTCAAAGCGTGAAACGAAACCTTCGGGGCCTTTCTCAACTCTCGTCAAATGTCTGCGACAGGCTCAAGTACCTACCGTACAAGTGTCGCAGGGCTCATGAGTTTGCTTTAACCCTCGCCCGCACATGCCATTTTCCCATCCTAGAACGCACATGGGGGGGGGTTGCCACCCCCCCCCCGCGCCATTTCGTTCCTGTTGGAGATAGAGCTTAGCAGTAAAGACCAAAAAGATTCTTTGGGAAGAGACGAATCCAATGATACCCAGTTTTACCTTCTCAGGTCAGTCATTGACCTTCCAGGTCAGGTCAAACTAAAAAATGTTGATGTTTTGGGTCACCGTTGGATATCAAGTGTGCTGCTTATCAAATACCGATGACGATGCTGTTTTCTGGTGCCAAGCCAGCTAGAACCTCTTTGTCACACTACCCGACCAGAATTTTGCTGCTGAGGTCATTTCAGGTCAAGTTAGGTCAAGGTCAATTATATGTGTTTGTATGTCTGTGTGTGTCTGTGTGTATACTGATGTGTGCACCGATTGTTTTTGGGTCCATATTACATGAAATCATGATCTGAGAAGCTTTTACCAAAAATGCAGTCAAAAAACTTCAAAAAAAGTAAATTCAGCTTGCCTAAAACGCAATTATCTTAGGTGACCTAGGTTGACCTTGACCCTGACCTTGACCCCTGTACATCGTCGAACAACATGTTCCATGATAGGTAGGAGGTAAGACTGGCAAAAAAGGCCGAAATCAGGGTGTCAAAAGCTCATAAGGCCCATGGCAAACGCAAGATGTTGAGAATTGGCCATTTGGGTCATGGCATGACCTGAAAAACAAGGTCATATCTCCAAAACCAAAAATCACAGAAACTTGAAATTTTCAGTGGACATCAAGAAAGGTTAGAGGAGCAGCTATACCAAAAATCAGCCTTCTAGCTCTAAAAATGTTGAGTGCAGAGCAGAAAGACTACCTGGGGGGGTGGCAACCACCCCCCCATGTGCGGGCGAGGGTTAACCCTCACCCGCACATGCCATTTTCCCATCCTAGAACGCACATGGGGGGGGGTGGTTGCCACCCCCCGCGCCATTTCGTTCCTGTTGGAGATAGAGCTTAGCAGTAAAGACCAAAAAGATTCTTTGGGAAGAGACGAATCCAATGATACCCAGTTTTACCTTCTCAGGTCAGTCATTGACCTTCCAGGTCAGGTCAAACTAAAAAATGTTGCTGTTTTGCGTCACCGTTGGATATCAAGTGCGGTGCGCTGCTTATCAAATATCGATGACGATGCTGTTTTCTAGTGCCAAGCCAGCTAGAACCTCTTTGTCACACTATCCGACCAGAATTTTGCTGCTGAGGTCATTTCAGGTCAAGTTAGGTCAAGGTCAATTATATGTGTTTGTATGTCTGTGTGTGTCTGTGTGTATACTGATGTGTGCACCGATTGTTTTTGGGTCCATATCACATGAAATCATGATCTGAGAAGCTATTACCAAAAATGCAGTCAAAAAACTTCACAAAAAGTAAATTCAGCTTGCCTATTGTTAACGCCAGACCCCTTGAGACCCTAATTTTTCGCGATTACTTTTAAATGCGTGAAGGAATTTCAACCAAGCTCAGGACATGGCCGTTTCAAGACAGGCCGAAACTTTTACAATTTAGATATTTTATCGCCATTTCAATATTTCAGGCACTTGTCATTGACTCGTAATGTTAACTGTTTTTCCATCCTGGATAGAGGCTTTCTACGTCATATGACATTAGGCTCCGCCCACGACTGCGGCATTAACCCGTGCCCATCAGCGACCTCTGTACAAACGACACCCCTGCCATCTGTGAAGGACTATGAATTTCGCTGACGCTTCACGTGCTATGAGTCAATTGCAGCAGACGGTCAAGTAAATGTTAGGCTCTTGTTGACTCTTGTATATAGGACCAAGAGGACCATCACTCCTCAACCTACTACTCAGTCGTGCTTCGAACAAACGTTAACGATTCCTAACAAATACGATTTTCGATGTAGGGTATCTGTTTGAAATACGAGCGAGCCGTATGATGTGAAGCTCAGGCAATTAACTATTATTGCGTTGTTCGATGGTTGCATAGCGATGTACAAATCGGTAGCTACTTGGTGACATCCGACATCCCATTATCGCATTATCTGCAACGCCATAGGCTTTAAATACAGGTGAATATTTCCTAACCAGTCAGTTATATGCCATCTGCCCGTCATATGCAGCTTATATAAATAAATAAAAAATATCAGCGAACATATCAGCATTGTAGAAGCAATGCGCATTGAGCATTTATGACTCCTTAGTCATCATGTCGCTCTCTGGGCACTGTCAGCCAAGACGCTACGCACAACTCCGCCGGCTTTCGGCACCGCTCGACAGTCGCCCGTCTCCGCTCCCCGCCACAGCGAGAGTGACCGCGCGCCGGCCCGAAACCGCCGCAGGCCAAGACCACAGAGGCGGGGCTTAGCTGTGACGTCATAACGTATCACAGACTGACTGGTGATAGCCTCTACACACCGGATGAAAATCTTGCTCGAAATTTAACATTACGAGTCAATGACAAGTGCCTGAAATATTGAAATGGCGATAAAATATCTAAATTGTAAAAGTTTCGGCCTGTCTTGAAACGGCCATGTCCTGAGCTTGATTGAAATTCCTTCACGCATTTAAAAGTAATCGCGAAAAATTAGGGTCTCAAGGGGTCTGGCGTTAACAGTAAAACGCAATTATCTTAGATGACCTAGGTTGACCTTGACCCTGACCTTGACCCCTGTACATCGTCGAACAACATGTTCCATGATAGGTGGGAGGTAAGACTGGCAAAAAAGGCCGAAATCAGGGTGTCAAAAGCTCACAAGGCCCATGGCAAACGCAAGATGTTGAGAATTGGCCATTTGGGTCATGACATGACCTGAAAAACAAGGTCATATCTCCGAAACCAAAAATCACAGAAACTTGAAATTTTCAGTGGACATCAAGAAAGGATAGACGAGCAGCTATACGAAAAATCAGCCTTCTAGCTCTAAAAATGTTGAGTGCAGAGCAGAAAGACTGCCTGGGGGGGTGGCAACCCCCCCCCCCCATGTGCGGGCGAGGGTTAACCCGCGCCCTGGTGGGGTCTGTTTATAACGCGACCTGGTGGGGGGGGGCTATTTTTTACCCCCCCCCCCTCGTATCTCCGAAACTACTGGACGGATCCGAAAAATTCAAACGGCGTTCGAAAGGCCTGTCAAATTTGTCGAAGGAAACCAAATTTTATTGACCTCGGGGTCACCGATGACGTCACAGGTCAGGTCAAAGATGAAATGTTTCACCGTTCACGGGTCTTCTAGGGAATGCGCTATAACACCGAGGAAAACGCATTTTGTCGGGAATCAGCGATAGGGCGTCAGTTGCCTAGTAGATATGTTGCTGTTAGAGGTCACTGGTCATACCAGGTCCGGTCACAGATCAGGTCACTAAAGGTCACCAAGGGTCACCACATGAACCCAACTTTACTAAGGTTATGCGATGCATGTTTTATGGCCAGTTTTTCATTTCCAACTCAATGGTGTTGGTTATAAGACCATCAGGTACGGTTTAGGTCACTTTCTGGTGGAGGTCAGCTCAAGGTCAGGTCAAAAAAGGTCAAATTTCAAAGTTGATATTTTTGCATAAAATGGGTATTGATTCGATGCAGCTCGTCACGGGGAGTCTAATGGTGGTCTTTGTTTTGCGCTACAAGGTCTAGAATTGCTGAAAATTGAGTTTGAAAATTTGACGTCATCAATTTTGAACAGTTTTTTTCGCTATAACTTGGCCAAAAAAAGAGGTATCGATCTCAAATTTGGTATGTAGATAGAACGCGGTAAGGACTATCACATATATTCCGGTTTTTTCGAAATTCAAAAAACTTTTTGGATTTTTTGGCTATTATATTCAAAAAATCTATTTTTTGATTTTTGGAGGTCAAAATCAAAAAATTTCAAAAATCCGAGATAGCAGTTTTGTAGCCCTGTCTATTCTACAGCTTTTATGTCTGTATCATTTTTCTGTATTTGCAAAGCTATAGGCCTGATAGCTCTTCCCGCGAAACCCTTTTTTGGGTCGAAAACGGCAGAACATGACGTCACTCTGACGTCATTTCCGGCCAACCTATCATAGCCTTTGGAAAAATTTTTGGTCACAATGTGTAAAATTGATGTCCGGGAGGGTACTGAAAGTTTGGTGACGATCGGCGCAGTGGTTCTGGAGATATATCGAAAAGTCTGGAGGGGGGGCAAAAAATAGCCCCCCCCCCACCAGGTCGCGGGTTAAACAAGGGCTCCTAAGGAGCTCCTCTGAGCCCTGAAGAAGCTTTCAGGGGGCCCAAACCGGCCTCTGAAAGTCCCACTGGTGTCCATGTTCTCTGAGGGCCCATACAGGGATCTTTGAGCCTACGAACATTTCTGAGAACCTTAACTGGCCTCTGATAGTTCAGCCAAACTTTTGAGGCGACAGACTTTGCTAACCCCAAGCCGGCATCTGAGGGGTCACAGCTCACGTGCCCCTCTGAGGTCCGCAACACATGTTTATTATGTCCCTACGTAGGGTCCTTAGGGATTCGACACAGAGCCCGAGGGTTCACACTGTTATCCGAGGGCTCCAGGCTCACCCTGGACCTAGTCTCTTAGCGCCCGCCGCCCACACTGGCTTCTGAGGGGCCCCACCTTGGGCTCGGAAAGCCCTAAAGCACAACGTACCTACTCGTAAATATTTGAGGTGACCCACGCCGATCTCCGGGATCCTAAGCATGCTTCTGAGAGTCAGCACTGACCCTGAGTGGCCTGAAATGGCCTGGAAAACCCAAACCTATCTCTAAGGGATCCCTTGCCGCTATGCGGTGCGTAACGTTTGGTTCCGTTTAACAGTTTTTGTTCGCGTTTGCAGCGCTTCCCTTCACACGTAAAAACGAGAAACTTTTGTTCACACTCGAGTGAACAAAACACTTCCTCTCACTGGAGCAAAGATGAATTACTTCCGATTCACACTTCCGACATTCTCTTCGCCGAATGCCCAACTTAGCTACGATCGGCAACTGGGATAAGTCCTATGCATTTCACGTACCTAAAACCTCTGCATGCATGCGTGAATGGAGGTTTTGGCAGGGTGATCCGATTAAATGGAGCGTTTTTCACCTTTTTCTGGGTAATGATCATGAGCGTCGAGCGTCTGCACAGAGGCCCTCTGCAGTGCGTCGTCAATCGCAGTCACTATATACTATAATTCTACCAGTCGTTTTTGTCATGAAATTTCAAAATTACGAATTTTTCTGTAAAAAATTACATGTCATAGCTAGAAGGAATCTTTTGTCACCATCGGATTCCTCGCACCATTGCGCGTCGAATGATATGTTAAACGAGTGAGTTAAGACTGGGGAAAGGCAAGTTTTAACGCAAAAGTTGATTTTGCCCCCCCCAACCGAAAATCTCTGGCGACGCCTATGATCTCAACCGTACTTCGGCGGCAGTAAGCCAGAGCAGCTAGGAAACAGCTGGACCTGGCCGTAGCACGCCGTGGCAGGGAGCCGGACTTGGCGGTCCGGTCCGGGCGAAACCATACCAACTCCGGAGCGCTGCGGCAAAGACTTGCTAGCCGGAATAGAGTCATATCGACCCAAACCCCTGTTCGGACGGCGTTCCGTTCACACCGGCCGAAATCTGGCATGTCGGAGTTGCCGGGGCAAAACGTATTTATATACACTGTGGCAAAACGGACTTGAGCAGAGGAGATCCGTGTAAGACGCCCAGGGTCGGTAAGAGCAAGATTCCGTTACTACTGAGAGCCCCTTACGCTTTTTTACCAAACCAATGATGTTAGGTATTCATTTTTTAATGTTCTTGTAAGATAAAAGACGTTTTGAAACAACAATGTCACGAAACCTGCTGCAGCAGGCGCGTCGCGGCGACTTTTGGTAAGCCTGTTTCTTATTTTGCCGCGGACCGCCGCCGTTTTCGGCACACCTGTTCATGCATCTTTTCAGCACATGTGAAAAATTTCAGACTGAGACCTATGTCATTCAAGGTCAGGTCACCACTCACTAGCAGGTCACTTTGAGTCAGACCTCATCTAAGAACAAGTTTCAATCCTCGTCAGAGTTTAGTAGCGGCGGAACACCTTCATTTAGGAGGGGGGGGGGGGGGCACTGCCAGTGCCGACTTTTGGTCCCATTCTTTCCATGTAACGCCTATAGGGCTAACGTTAAGATGCCAAAATCAAAGGGGGCACGGTGCCCCGGTGCCCTCCCGTGGTTCCGCCCCCTATGTCAGGGTGTAATAGAGTTACACCGAGTGGTCGATTACTTTGTGAAACTTTCAGCGATTGATATTTAACCCTAGAACGCCTAGGGGGGGGGGGGTTGTTTCAACCCCCCCCCCCCCTGAGGTTTTTTCGAAGTGCACGCTAAACGGCTTGTCGTAGCGGGCTGAAATTTTCAATACCCTCTGGGGCAACCTTTGCGCATCTTTTGCCGAAAAAAATTGATCGGGTCATGTCAGGTCACGGAGTTATGACGTCATAAGAGGTACAGCCTCCGGCCGGATTTTCACAAACTGAGTGCCAACGCCCGAGGTTTCCTGCC
Source organism: Amphibalanus amphitrite (assembly GCF_019059575.1). Taxonomy (NCBI): domain Eukaryota; kingdom Metazoa; phylum Arthropoda; class Thecostraca; order Balanomorpha; family Balanidae; genus Amphibalanus; species Amphibalanus amphitrite. The sequence goes on from NW_024881690.1 coordinate 798,606, forward strand.
GGTGGTACGGACAACGGTTGATGGATCGTGATGAAACTTCCCATGCATGTTGGGGCAAGTATTGGCTATCATATGGTATAAGAAATTTGACCGGGTCAGGTCAGGTCGCGAAGCTATGACGTCACAAGAGGAACAGCGTCCGGTACTATTTTTGAAAAGCGCCCGAACCACTATTTTGCTAATTCTTGTCACCTCAATGGGAATATGCAGCAATATTAGCTTCTATAGGGAGCAAATGGACCTCCCAAATCCAAAAATACAATCAGATTTCAAAAATTTAAATTTTGATTTTTCGAATTTCTGCCGCCGACTGTGACCTTGCCGACTTCCGGCGCTCCCAACGCGCCATTTTTAGAGCTAGGGAAACGAAATACATACCAAACGATAGAGAATTGATCAAGGAACACGATAGTGAAGGTTTCAAGTCGATATCTCCCACCGTTTTGCCGCAATCACCGCCGAAAGTTGAAAAAAGACTATTTTTCCGAAAATTTGACCTTTGACCGGTCAAAAGTAGGTCAAATGTTGACCTAGGACCAAAAAATATACCACCAATCGCGAGATCTCGTTGAGAGCAATCCGTTGGTTTTTTCCGCTAAGCTCTACGACCTTCCGTTTCGAAACGCCAGGGGGGGTCGTAACAACCCCCCCCCCCCCTGGTCGTTCGTGTTATGAGAAATGGCCTGGTCGTGCGAGGGTTAAGAGTAACAGACAACAGTATGTACAAAATGTAGGTTTTGATATCGGTGACCTAAGGTCTGGTCAAATTTGCGACCTCTCCATTAGGATAAGCCAATGGGAGAAAATTGAGATGCGCCTCTTTTGGACGAAGAATGGTGTTCAAAACCCTTTCAAATATCGGTTCATGGGTAAACATGACACACTTCTATCAATTTTCCACATGAAGGTAGGTATACGTTCCTATATATGTACGTCCCGGCCGAGAGTGGAGATGTATACATCGTACAACCCTCTCGCCGTTTCGCCACTATGTGATTGAGCTAGCGCCTCGCGGAAAAAAAAAACGAGCGTGTGCGCCGTTACGAGAAACAGCGACTGGTACCCGATTTTCAGGTCTCAGGTCAACGAGTGCCTTCTGCATGACCTCGAAGGCATGGGCTCGGCTTTTGTAAATAAGTCCGCTAAAAACGGTCGCAAAGGCGCGATTTGGGCATCATCGTGTTCCAAATGCGCGCTCAGGCGCGTCGTCTGATATATGTAGGTAGGTACTTTTTGTTTGTGCGAGGTCACCTCAATATAGACGCCATACCTACCTCAGATCAAGATTCATGGGCAAGTTAGAGCCACTCAAGGCACGAAGCTGGTCGAAGGAGGACACATCGCATTACGCATATCTTTCGATTCAGCAGGTCTTTTCGAGTCCAGTGGTGGCTATCCTGACTCGCTAGCTCAATTTGGCCGGGAGTTATTGACGAAAAATTCCTGACCTCAGTGGCGTCATAAGCGACGTCATGCAAGGTCAGCGACGTAAAAGTGACGCTACGAACCTTGCAAGGAGTGCATGAAATAAATAACGATTTCATGTGCTTGAGATATGTTTAGATCATTCCCGGTGCCAAAATAGCAGTTTCCGAATTCTCCTCCCCTTTTGACTTATGCCTACCTAATGAGATTGTTCTACCTATAGGGGAAAGTGGGGTAAGACGGGCACCTCAACTTTGGAGTCATTTTTCGGCCGGTCAGAAACATCATAGAAACGGGAGACTGAGTGAAAACCTTTTTAAGACATTTTACTTCCATTTGCCAGAAGATGAGACTTAGACCTGATTCAGCAAATAAACTGCAGCTATTTTAGCAAAACCTTGCAAAAACCCGTCTTACCCCACCCCCCGGGTTAAGACGATCACATGGATAGGGCAAGACGGCCAGCTTCTTTCACCGACCAGCACAGCTCGCAACAAATGCCCGAGATTAGCCGCATTGATACAGTCGCTCGTTGGTCTCAGGTGCTTCGGAAATGGCAGTATACGAGAGTCGTGCAGAAGTCGTATGCTCGTATATAGGCCCTAGTTCAGAAGCCATGTAGAACCGTTTTTCACATTCATTATTCGAGAATAAACTGTGCCGAAGGAATATTGCTAACATGTCTGTGAGTATCGGAATCGAACATATTCTTATTAGAAATGTTTTTTTCCTACAGCAACAAAAATATTTTCACCATTACAGGCCCATTGGATTCATAGTTGCCCGTCTTACCCCAAACTCAATGTCAGAAGTTCAGCACGATTTTTCTCTGTGGACAATTTGATGCAGACAAAGCAAATCCGCGGTAAATGAACACCATCATGGTGGCATATGAGTGTACCACAAGTGATTGCGAGTTTTTAGCTTTATAGTGCTGCACACAAAAGCTTGCACCATACATTATGGATGTTTTCAATGAAATGAGTGTTTTAAAGAAATCAAAATAAAATAATATCAACTGAACACAAATTCACCAGACTTCAATGGTGGTGTGTAGTGGGAAAGGCAATTCTGGTCCTAATTTTTCTCGCTCGTAGCGCTATTGGTTTGGTCTGCAGAAGGGGTGCCCGTCTCACCTACCCTAACCGTCTTACCCCACTTTCCCCTTCACATATGTCATTAATACGTTGCCGTTTTATGAACATCTTAAACTAATAAAAATTACGCACAACTGAATCGTGCTAATTACGCACAACTGAAGCCATCTTTACTTACTGGGGATTCGCTCTATTCAGGTTCGAACCATACAAGGTCGTTCATCTGCTCCGTCTGAGGGACTCCGAAGCCTCTTCGACGCCGGAGTAGTGCAGAGGGATGACAGCGGCGACGATATGGACTGCAGCAGAGAGAGGACCAGTGACACTGGGGGCTGCCCCGGCGACGGACGGCGCGGCACCCGCGGACGGCGACACAAGCGGGAGACTCTGGTGGCAGACGACGAGCGGCTCTCCACACAGGCAAGTCACTATGGTACTGCAGCTATCTATCTCATAGGCGTCGCCAGAGATTTTCGGTTGGGGGGGGGGGGGCAAAATCAACTTTTGTGTTAAAACTTGCCTTTCCCCAGTCTTTACTCACTCGTTTTACATATCATTCGACGCGCAATGGTGCGAGGAATCCGATGGTGACAAAGGTTTTCTTCTAGCTATGACATGTATTTTTTTTACAGAAAAATTCGAAATTTCTAAATTTCATGACAGACAGATTTCATGACGACTGGTAGAATTATAGTATATAGTGGCTGCGATTGCCGACGCACTGCAGAGGGCCCCTGTGTAGACGCTCGACGCTCATGATTATTACCCAGAAAAAGGTGAAAAACGCTCCATTTAATCGGATCACCCTGCTAAAACCACCATTCACGCATGCATGCAGAGGTTTTACGTGAAATGCATAGGACTTATTCCAGCCACCGATCGTAGCTAAGTTGGGCATTCGGCGGAGAGTGAATGTCGGAAGTGTGAATCGGAAGTAATTCATCTTTGCTCAAGTGAGAGGAAGTGTTTTGTTCACTCGAGTGTGAAGAAAAGTTTCTCGTTTTTCGTGTGAAGGGAAGCGCTGCAAACGCGAACAAAAAATGTCCATAAAGTTAGCGTCGTATTCGTATTCGGATTCAAATTCGAGTAATGATTTCGCTCAAAATTTGCATACAGATAGCCCATGGCACGCTGAGTTCGAAAATGGTGACCTTTTTTTTCCTAGGTCAAACCGTTTGACCTTGAGAGGTCAAAATACTGCGTACCCTGTAGAATCTTTGTTTATGGTCCGATTTGAAAAAAATTTGACCACCAGTGTGTTTGTCTCATCGAGAAGCAGTAGCACATTCAAAACAATCCGAGGTCAAGGTCATAGGTCAAGGTCAAGGTCACTTTAAAAATCGCCGTACCCTATAAAATCTTCATTTTTGGAGCTATCGGAAAATTTCGGCCACCACTGTGTTCGTCTCATCGAGAAGCAGTAGCACATTCAAAAAAATCCGAGGTCAAGGTCATAGGTCAAGGTCAAGGTCACTTTAAACGTTAATGTTAGTCCCCGTACCCTGTAGAATCTTTGTTTACGGTCCGATTTGAAAATTTCGGCCACCACTGTGTTCGTCTCATCGAGAAGCAGTAGCACATTCGAAAAAATCCGAGGTCAAGGTCATAGGTCAAGGTCAAGGTCACTTTAAACGTTAATTTTAGTCCCCGTACCCTGTAGAATCTTTGTTTACGGTCCGATTTGAAAATTTCGGCCACCACTGTGTTTGTCTCATCGAGAAGCAGTAGCACATTCGAAAAAATCCGAGGTCAAGGTCATAGGTCAAGGTCAAGGTCACTTTAAACGTTAATTTTAGTCCCCGTACCCTGTAGAATCTTTGTTTACGGTCCGATTTGAAAATTTCGGCCACCACTGTGTTCGTCTCATCGAGAAGCAGTAGCACATTCGAAAAAATCCGAGGTCAAGGTCATAGGTCAAGGTCAAGGTCACTTTAAACGTTAATTTTAGTCCCCGTACCCTGTAGAATCTTTGTTTACGGTCCGATTTGAAAATTTCGGCCACCACTGTGTTCGTCTCATCGAGAAGCAGTAGCACATTCGAAAAAATCCGAGGACAAGGTCATAGGTCAAGGTCAAGGTCACTTTAAACGTTAATTTTAGTCCCCGTACCCTGTAGAATCTTTGTTTACGGTCCGATTTGAAAATTTCGGCCACCACTGTGTTCGTCTCATCGAGAAGCAGTAGCACATTCGATAAAATCCGAGGTCAAGGTCATAGGTCAAGGTCAAGGTCACTTTAAACGTTAATTTTAGTCCCCGTACCCTGTAGAATCTTTGTTTACGGTCCGATTTGAAAATTTCGGCCACCACTGTGTTCGTCTCATCAAGAAACAGTAGCACATTCGAAAAAAATCCGAGGTCAAGGTCATAGGTCAAGGTCAAGGTCACTTTAAACGTTAATTTTAGTCCCCGTACCCTGTAGAATCTTTGTTTACGGTCCGATTTGAAAATTTCGGCCACCACTGTGTTCGTCTCATCGAGAAGCAGTAGCACATTCGAAAAAATCCGAGGTCAATGTCATAGGTCAAGGTCAAGGTCACTTTAAACGTTAATTTTAGTCCCCGTACCCTGTAAAATCTTTGTTTACGGTCCGATTTGAAAATTTCGGCCACCACTGTGTTCGTCTCATTGAGAAGCAGTAGCACATTCGATAAAATCCGAGGTCAAGGTCATAGGTCAAGGTCAAGGTCACTTTTAAACGTTAATTTTAGTCCCCGTACCCTGTAGAATCTTTGTTAACGGTCCGATTTGAAAATTTCGGCCACCACTGTGTTCGTCTCATCGAGAAGCAGTAGCACATTCGATAAAATCCGAGGTCAAGGTCATAGGGCAAGGTCAAGGTCACTTTAAACGTTAATTTTAGTCCCCGTACCCTGTAGAATCTTTGTTTATGGTCCGATTTGAAAATTTCGGCCACCACTGTGTTCGTCTCATCGAGAAGCAGTAGCACATTCAAAAAAATCCGAGGTCAAGGTCATAGGTCAAGGTTAAGGTCACTTTAAACGTTAATTTTAGACCCCGTACCCTGTAGAATCTTTGTTTACGGTCCGATTTGAAAATTTAGGCCACCACTGTGTTCGTCTCATCGAGAAGCAGTAGCACATTCGAAAAAATTCGAGGTCAAGGTCATAGGTCAAGGTCAAGGTCACTTTAAACGTTAATTTTAGTCCCCGTACCCTGTAGAATCTTTGTTTACGGTCCTATTTGAAAATTTCGGCCACCACTGTGTTCGTCTCATCTAGAAGCAGTAGCACATTCGAAAAATTCCGAGGTCAAGGTCATAGGTCAAGGTCAAGGTCACTTTAAACGTTAATTTTAGTCCCCGTACCCTGTAGAATCTTTGTTTATGGTCCGATTTGAAAATTTCGGCCACCACTGTGTTCGTCTCATCGAGAAGCAGTAGCACATTCGAAAAAATCCGAGGTCAAGGTCATAGGTCAAGGTCAAGGTCACTTTAAACGTTGAAATTCGGATTCAAATTCGAGTAATGATTTCGCTCAAAATTGGCATACAGATAGCCCATGGCAAGCTGAGTTCGAAAATGGTGACCTTTTTTCATAGGTCAAACCGTTTGACCTTGAGAGGTCAAAATACTGCGTACCCTGTAGAATCTTTGTTTATGGTCCGATTTGAAAAATTCGACCACCAGTGTGTTTGGCTCATCGAGAAGCAGTAGCACATTCAAAAAAATCCGAGGTCAAGGTCATAGGTCAAGGTCAAGGTCACTTTAAACGTTAATTTTAGTCCCCGTACCCTGTAGAATCTTTGTTTACGGTCTGATTTGAAAATTTCGGCCACCACTGTGTTCGTCTCATCGAGAAGCAGTAGCACATTTGAAAAAATCCGAGGTCAAGGTCATAGGTCAAGGTCAAGGTCACTTTAAACGTTAATTTTAGTCCCCGTACCCTGTAGAATCTTTGTTTACGGTCTGATTTGAAAATTTCGGCCACCACTGTGTTCGTCTCATCGAGAAGCAATAGCACATTCGAAAAAAATCTGAGGTCAAGGTCATAGGTCAAGGTCAAGGTCACTTTAAACGTTAATTTTAGTCCCCGTACCCTGTAGAATCTTTGTTTACGGTCCAATTTGAAAATTTCGGCCACCACTGTGTTCGTCTCATCGAGAAGCAGTAGCACATTTGAAAAAATCCGAGGTCAAGGTCATAGGTCAAGGTCAAGGTCACTTTAAACGTTAATTTTAGTCCCCGTACCCTGTAGAATCTTTTTTTACGGTCCGATTTGAAAATTTCGGCCACCACTGTGTTTGTCTCATCGAGAAGCAGTAGAACATTCGATAAAATCCGAGGTCAATGTCATAGGTCAAGGTCAAGGTCACTTTAAACGTTAATTTTAGTCCCCGTACCCTGTAGAATCTTTGTTTAGGGTCCGATTTGAAAATTTCGGCCACCACTGTGTTCGTCTCATCGAGAAGCAGTAGCACATTCGAAAAAAATCCGAGGTCAAGGTCATAGGTCAAGGTCAAGGTCACTTTAAACGTTAATTTTAGTCCCCGTACCCTGTAGAATCTTTGTTTACGGTCCGATTTGCAAATTTCGGCCACCACTGTGTTCGTCTCATCGAGAAGCAGTAGCACATTCGAAAAAATCCGAGGTCAAGGTCATAGGTCAAGGTCAAGGTCACTTTAAACGTTAAGTTTAGTCCCCGTACCCTGTAGAATCTTTGTTTATGGTCCGATTTTAAAAATTTCGGCCACCACTGTGTTCGTCTCATCGAGAAGCAGTAGCACATTCGAAAAAATCCGAGGTCAAATCGGACTTCGGAATTTTCAAATCAAAGATTCTACAAAGATTCTACAAAGATTCTACAGGGTACGGGGACTAAAATTAACGTTTAAAGTGACCTTGACCTTGACCTATGACCTTGACCTCGGATTTTTTCGAATGTGCTACTGCTTCTCGATGAGACGAACACAGTTGTGGCCGAAATTTTCAAATCAGACCGTAAACAAAGATTCTACAGGGTACGGGGACTAAAATTAACGTTTAAAGTGACCTTGACCTTGACCTATGACATTGACCTCGGATTTTATCGAATGTGCTACTGCTTCTCGATGAAACGAACACAGTGGTGGCCGAAATTTTCCGATAGCTCCAAAAATGAAGATTTTATAGGGTACGGCGATTTTTAAAGTGACCTTGACCTTGACCTATGACCTTGACTTCGGATTTTTTTTTGAATGTGCTACTGCTTCTCGATAAGACGAACACAGTGGTGGCCGAAATTTTCAAATCGGACCATAAAAAAAGATTCTACAGGGTACGGGGACTAAAATTATCGTTTAAAGTGACCTTGACCTTGACCTATGACCTTGACCTCGGATTTTTTCGAATGTGCTACTGCTTCTCGATGAGACGAACACAGTGGTGGCCGAAATTTTCAAATCGGACCGTAAACAAAGATTCTACAGGGTACGGGGACTAAAATTAACGTTTAAAGTGACCTTGACCTTGACCTATCACCTTGACCTCGGATTTTTTCGAATGTGCTACTGCTTCTCGATGAGACGAACACAGTGGTGGCCGAAATTTGCAAATCGGACCGTAAACAAAGATTCTACAGGGTACGGGGACTAAAATTAACGTTTAAAGTGACCTTGACCTTGACCTATGACCTTGACCTCGGATTTTTTCAAACGTGCTACTGCTTCTCGATGAGACGAACACAGTGGTGGCCGAAATTTTCAAATCGGACCGTAAACAAAGATTCTACAGGGTACGGGACTAAAATTAACGTTTAAAGTGACCTTGACCTTGACCTATGACCTTGACCTCGGATTTTTTTCGAATGTGCTACTGCTTCTCGATGAGACAAACACAGTGGTGGCCGAAATTTTCAAATCGGACCGTAAACAAAGATTCTACAGGGTACGGGGACTAAAATTAACGTTTAAAGTGACCTTGACCTTGACCTATGACCTTGACCTCGGATTTTATCGAATGTGCTACTGCTTCTCGATGAGACGAACACAGTGGTGGCCGAAATTTTCAAATCGGACCATAAACAAAGGTTCTACAGGGTACGGGGACTAAAATTAACGTTTAAAATGACCTTGACCTTGACCTATGACCTTGACCTCGGATTTTTTCGAATGTGCTACTGCTTCTCGATGAGACGAACACAGTAGTGGCCGAAATTTTCAAATCGGACCGTAAACAAAGATTCTACAGGGTACGGGGACTAAAATTAACGTTTAAAGTGACCTTGACCTTGACCTATGACCTTGACCTCGGATTTTTTTCGAATGTGCTACTGCTTCTCGATGAGACGAACACAGTGGTGGCCGAAATTTTCCGATAGCTCCAAAAATGAAGATTTTATAGGGTACGGCGATTTTTAAAGTGACCTTGACCTTGACCTATGACCTTGACCTCGGATTTTTTTGAATGTGCTACTGCTTCTCGATGAGACAAACACACTGGTGGTCAAATTTTTCAAATCGAACCATAAACAAAGATTCTACAGGGTACGCAGTATTTTAAAAAAAGGTCACCATTTTCGAACTCAGCGTGCCATGGGCTATCTGTATGCCAATTTTGAGCGAAATCATTACTCGAATTTGAATCCGAATACGAATACGACGCTAACTTTATGGACATGAACAAAAACTGTTAAACGGAACCAAAAGTTACGCACGGCATAGCGGCAAGGGATCCCTTAGAGATAGGTTTGGGACTTCCAGACCATTTCAGGCCACTCAGGGTCTTTTTTTTTGTCCCACTGAAGGGTTAGTATATTTTCCTTTACAAACACAACAGTACAGTTGCATCAATCGCTGCTTTAACAACACAACTCTTCACAAATGAAACAAACAAAACAGAAGTACAAATAACTTAGGTAATAAGTGTAAATAAAATACGTCAATAGGATTAAATAAGTCGATATAGTTTTGCGTGAGTGTGTTTGTGTGTATGTGTGTGTGTGGGTATGTGTTTGTGTATGTAGGTGTGTGTGTGTTTGGCGCTCCAGACGGGCCGCCAGCCCTCGCCCGCACCGCCCGGCAACTTGTCGGGCGGCGCCCCCTAACCACCGACCGGGCGGGCGAACCGTCCACCCGACGGCCGGCGATCCGCCCGCCCGGCCGGCCGACCGGCCCCTTCAGGGAGGGCCGGTCCCGGGTTGGCCCGGATGGGTCTTAGGGGCGGGGGCCTAATCTTCAGCGGGAACTGTTCCCCGAGTGGGGATGGACAGTACCCGACTATACATGTATTTATGTAGGTGTGTTTATATTGGTATGCGTGTAACTGTGTAGGTGGAGTTGTGTGCTTGTGTATGTGTGCTCTCGCTATCATGAGTGAATCTGCTATAGCACATAATACAGAGAAATTCGCTTTTAACGGAGAATGTGCCTCAATGATTTCCATTTTTGCTCAAACCTGTCAATCTGATTATTAATGCGACTTGCAAGGTATTCTTTTTGAATTTCGTTTTTAATTGCTATTACCAAATGTTCTACACTCGGCTTCTCACTGTTATTACGTGCTTTAAATATTACTGCTTTGGTGATTGCTATTATAAGTACTTGTAATGAGTCCTTATTTTGAAGAAAGAACCATGACTGAACGTCATTTGGAAAGGTTAAGTTATATTTCGTGTTAAGAAAACTTGCTGTGTTTTGCATGAATGTTTGGGTTACTGAGCAGTACCAAAACAAATGTATTATTGTTTCTGGTTCTCGCTTGCAAAAGGTGCAGGATTCCGTGTTCGATATTTTATTTTATGTAAGAAAGTATTCGTGCTTATTATTCTGTTGATTATTCGATAATGAAGATATGATAAATACACAGATTTTGTAGCTGTTTTTACCTGCCACATACTTCCTACTTGGAAGCATCCAATGTCGCGGATCCATTTTTGCTTTAATTTGTCACTCGATGCTTTATATTTATCCCCTAAGGCCTTTATTAATAATGTGTATATGAACTTATTGACTTTTGGTTTACTCAGTACTATTTGTGTCCTGTACGGTATGTTTGGTCTTTGGAGTAATACATTGTTTGCTGTTCTTACTTCGTGGGGAAGACTTCGAATTAAGGATTCATAGCATAGGAATGACATTGAGATACGGTATTTTGTTTTTATTTCTTCCCTTGTCAGAAGATTCCCTGTATCTGAGTTAAAAAGATCACCGATAAAGCTAAGCCCTTGTCTTTCCCACGACGAAACTGTGGAAGTTCTAAATTTCGTGTAATCTGAAAACCAAATTGGCTCTGTAAGTATTTTGTTTGGTTCCATGTCAAGTGCTTTATTGAATTGAATTAATGCGTCAATAACATCACGCCAGAATGCATTATATATGCGAGTTTTTACATTTGTTAGCTTTGCCGTGCCATACATTAGAAGTTTGTAAGGATCGATATGTTCGTTTTTTGAAATCGCTGTAAAAGCAGATTCGTTTGTGAGTCGTTTAATCCATGCTATCTTCAAGGTATGTATGAATGTGTTAACGTCAACCATCTGGAGTCCATCTGAATTGTAACCCTGGATTAATTTAATTCTTTTAACACGATCTGGCTTACCATTCCATAGAAAGTCATAAAACATGCGTTCTATTTTTTTGATAAATAATTTAGACGGGTTCGGTAAAGCCATTAATATATGTACAAGTTTTGCAAGCAGCAATGATTTTATTACCGTAATCTTGCCTATTGGGGTAAGGTAGCGTCTTTTCCATTGTTTAATTTCGGTTTCTAGTGATGCTATTTTCAATGCGAGATTTTGATCGGTTACGTTGGTAACGTCCCGAGTGAATCGTATCCCTAATATTTTAATTTCATCTACAAACTTTATTTGGTGTGCTATACTATTGTTTGGAAATTGTGGTGGAGCTACTGGACTGAGCAACAGACATGACGTTTTATTCCAATTGAGCTTCAGACCAGATTGAGACGAGAAATAATTTAGTTCTTCAGTTGCGCCTACAAGTGAGCGCTCAGATCCATCGAGGAACAGGATAGTGTCGTCTGCGTATTGGCTGATGCGAACTTCTGTATGCGTATTTATAGCAACTCCTGATATTTTATGTGAATTTATTATTTGTTGGGCTAAAATTTCTACCGCTATATTAAATAGATATCCTGATGCCGGGTCTCCTTGTCGAATTCCTCTTTGTATTTAGATTTTCTCGCCTAGAAAGCCATTGAGTAATATTCGAGAAAAGTTTTGTTGATTTAAATACAGGTTATTAATAATATTTATAAATTTTATTCCGAAGTTCATATTTTTCAAGACAACTCTCATGTAATCCCAAGATATAGTTTCAAAGGCGGCCTCAAAATCTGCAGCTAATATTTGGTACTCTTTATTTTGGTACTTATTGCAAGCTATAATATCATATACTAATTTTGTATTCTCTCCAATATATCGTCCCTTTATGTAAGCCGATTGCGTGGGACTTATTATGCTACTTATCACTTGTTTAAACCTGTTTGCTATTGCCGTGGAAATAATTTTATAATCAACATTCAACAAGGATATTGGTCGCCATCCCTGTAACACATGGTTTGATTTTCCACTTTTCGGTATTAAAGTAATGATGCTTTCACGATGTGTTGGTATTGTGGAGTTTTTGTCATGACACTCATTAAATGCGCGAAGTAATAAAGTTCCTAGTGGTTCCCAGAAACAACGGAAGAAATCTACTGTAAATCCGTTGCTGCCAGGGGTTTTTCCTTTTTTCATACTATTGAGGGATGTTGTTAATTCTTGAAGTGTTATATTTTTTTCTAGCAACCCTTTTTCGCGATCCGATAGGGCATTTTTAACGTTCTTTTGAATAAAGGATGGATTCGTCTCATTGTCCTTCCTACGTTGATATTTATTTTGCAGGGTTTGGGTGAAAAGGGATAATATATTATTTTGTTTTGTTATTGTTTTATTTTCATGTTGTATATATTGTATTGTCTTTTTAACAGCGTTCCTTTTTTCTAAGGACAAAAAGTATTTTGAGCTTCTTTCTCCTTCTTCGTGCCATTGTGTTCTAGACCGCACTATTAACCCATCTATGTATGGTTTCCTATGTTCCTCAAGATCTTCTTGAGTTTTGCGTAAACGATTTGCATTATCATCGCATTTATCTCTGTTAAATGCTTGATGAGCTAACTGAATCTTATTATTTAGGTCCTCTTCTTTTTCTCTTCTTTTGCGTGCTTTTCTTTTGCAATACTTTATAGTTTCGCCTCTAATGGTCATTAGTAGCGTTTCGTACATCAGGCTATCACTAATTGTGAGTTGGATCGAGGAGTAGTTTGAAAAATGGTTTGCAAATTCTCTATTATAAATGGGGGCTGCATACTGAAATACAGTATTTCTTATTAACGTATTTATCATATCTTTATATTCAGATTCTTGGAGAACTGCCTCGTTCATTTTCCAGAGTCCAGGTCCTTTCTCTAGTTCAGGTAATTTTAGGATCATTGTTACAAAGGAATGGTCTGACCTATATCCTGGTTTAATTTTTGTTTCAAGCACTGATGTTACTAGGTGTTCACTAACAAAAAACATATCTAATCGGCCGCATTTAAGTGGATTATTTCTGGCCCAAGTAAATTCTGATTGGTATGGATGTTTAACTCTCCAGATGTCTACAAGTGAATCTTCATTTGCAAACCTTAGAAATACCCCTTTTGCGTTCCTGTTGTACTCTCGTGCGTAATTGAAGGAATCGACAGATGGGTTTATTACAAAATTAAAGTCGCCTCCTAGAATCGTGTGATCTGTATCGTATGTTCTCATTGTAGCTATAATTTTTTGGTAAAAATTTGGATCGTCGTTATTAGGACCGTAAATATTTACGAGCAAATAGGTTTCTGTACTAATCTTACAAACTACTAAGTTTCCACAATCTGAATGTTTTGTTTCTATAATCTCGCTTTGTACGTTTCGCTTAATCAAAATGCTTACACCTCTACTACGGTTTGTGTGGCATGAATGGTAGCATTTACCTGGCCATAAGCTATTAAAGTACTTTGTTGACACATCAGTGTTGTGCGTATCTTGTAAGAAAACAATCTCGTAATTTTAGTTTCTGATATAATTCAAAACGTCTCTACGTTTTCTCAAGTCGCCAAGACCTCTACAATTTATGGTTACAAATTTTAAATCAACCATTATGCAGTATGCTCAAGCAAAAACGGAATCCATCGAGAGCAGCACATTGAAATCTCTGATTGAACGAATGAGTGTGCGTTGTCTGAGTGTGTTGGGGTGTGTGTTGATGTGTAGATGTATGCGTGAGTGTGCGTGCTTGTGGATATGATCGGTAGTACAAGAGAGTTAAACCATACATGGCAAAAACAAGCAGAAAACGACATATACGTTAAAAAAGATAATCACAAAAAAAACGAAACAAAAACGTTTCGCGGAGCCTGCAACTCAAATATAACTAGAAACTAACCCTTAATTGCTCCGTTTCAATAACATGCGTATTGTGTGCCAAAGACTCTATCTCTTTACTCTATCAATTAACATCGAAAGACGGGAAAACGCTGTTATTATACTGCTAAATGACAAGTAGGAAACAGCTTAAACTACGATTGCAATTACACTGCTAAAAATCACGAACATTCAAACAAAAGCTCTGAACATTACCTCCAAGGGCTGAATTGGTACCCGCCGCGCAAGAGTCCCTCAGTTCGTCGATCGATTGACCTTGGGAGCGTCTGCTCGTTCAGCGCTCGATGACCGTGTAGCCCAGGTCTGTCAGCCGCTGAAGGGAGTCGACTCGGGTTCCCACGCCGAACTGCTGCTCCTTGAAGTACACCTGACCTCCTCGCGAATACACCGTGTAGATCTTCTTCTCGCGTTTTGCTGCTAGAAGCGAGCGGAAGATCAGGCCTCGGAGTCTGGTCAGGGACTCGTTGATGTAGAGATCCTTCCCGCGCAGCTCGAGGCGCCGCGCCATCACCGCGTCGCGAACGCTTCCCTGCCCCGATCGCACGAACCGCACAATCACTCGATGGTTGGGGCCTGGGAGACGATGGGCGCGGTCTATATCACTCTCGGCGAGGTTGAGTCCTGGCATGCACTTGTTGAGCGTGGCAACAACGAGTGCGTTGATGTCCTCCTGCTCCCAGCAGGGTTGTGCTTGACTCATGAGTCGAGTCAGGATTTTGACTCAACTCTGACTCAAATGAGTCAGATTTGAGTCGAGTCGGATACATGTTGAGCTGTTGAGTTGAGTCAGAGTTGAGTCGGACAAAAATATTAAGGTGTTGAGTTGAGTCAGAGTTGAGTCAGTAAAATAACTTTTGACATTGAGTTGAGTCAAAAACATTTAGGAGCATGAGTCAGCTGACTCAACTTTCTAGAAACAATATATAGTATAAGTTTTTCATTCTCCCCCCGCTTAACAACTTAGGCCTGGCCCTGCTGCCGGATTTTTTCACCCCCCCCCCCCCCCGCTCAACAACTTTTTTATCTGAGTCAATTTTGAGTCAACACACTTGACTCAACAAAAAATTTGAGTCAAGTTTGAGTCAACTAATATTTTCATTGAGCCGCTTGAGTCATGAGTCGAGTCAAGGGAAAAAATCAGCCCCTTGTTTGAGTCAGAGTTGAGTCAGGGCATTCTGAAGTTGAATGATGAGTCGAGTCGGCAAATTTTTTTGAGTCGAGCACAACCCTGGCTCCCAGGCACCGTTACCACCGCTGCCGCGCGCCACCGCCCGACCCCGCCCGTCACTCCGCCCATCACCACCGCTCGAAGCCGACTCACCGGCCCTCCTCCCCTCTGCTTCGGCCCGCTGGTCGCGTGACGTCACGGCAGCCTGACCCCGGCTGAGGTCGGCGGGCTCCGCGGGTGCACCCGACCCAGAACCGGCCGTCGCCCCGGGCGCTGTCTGGCCGGCCAGGGGCGGCTCCAGGCGGGGAGCGCGTCGGGACGCCATGGCCGGTCCTGAGAGGATGAGGCACGGCAAGCGAGAGTTAATCTCTGCTTCCTCCACACGGGTGAGCAGGGCAGCTGTCTCCTTTCTTGAATGATGGAGCTCGTCCTGGAGTTCAGCGATGACGCCGTCCCTTTCCTCCACATGCTTCTCCAGGTCTTTGACTCGCTCATTGAGCTTGTCGATCTCCGTCATGAGCGTCTCTCGAAACTCGTGAAGGTCGCGTGAAAGCGACAGTGTGACACGGCTCTCGAAACCCTCAATGGCTGCATCCAGGTGGTCCTTGAAGCTGCGGCCGCCGAAGGTGGACGGGCTGCGAGCTGGTTCCCCGTTGCGGTCTCTGGCGCCGCGCTTTCCAGCGGGCATGGGGTCGCCCGACTCCGAGCGATCACGTTTCTGGCTATCACTTTGTGAGTCACCATAAGTCTTCACCAGCTCGCTCACCGACTGGCGTTCACCGTGTCCACCCACATGCAGTTGGTCACTCACTGCTACGGCACGCTCGTTGTCCTCAGCGCCTTCGCTGCTGCTAGCCGCGTGAGACATGGCACACACGCGACGAGGGTATGCAAAAGTTCACTTTCTTTCTGTTGTCTGCACTGTTGCAGGCTCCGCGCCTCGGAGCTTAAGCAGCCACCATGGCTGCTCAACGCAAACAGGAAATCAAAAAGTCACCGGCTCCGTGGGCCAAAGGACGCAGTGGTCGCACGCGACTCCGAAGCGCACGGCCGAGCGGATCGGAGCACCGCACGCACGTCCGACCCTGACCGCTGTCACCGGTCGACTGAGGCCACTCAGGGTCAGTGCTGACTCTCAGAAGCATGCTTAGGATCCCGGAGATCGGCGTGGGTCACCTCAAATATTTACGTGTACGTGGTGCTTTAGGGCTTTCCGAGCCCAAGGTGGGGCCCTCAGAAGCCAGTGTGGGCGGCGGGCGCTAACACTGGCTTCTGAGGGCCCCACCTTGGGGACATAATAAACATGTGTTGCGGACCTCAGAGGGACACGTGAGCTGCGACCCCTCAGATGCCGGCTTGGGGTTAGCAAAGTCTGTCGCCTCAAAAGTTTGGCTGAACTATCAGAGGCCAGTTAAGGTTCTCAGAAATGTTCGAAGGCTCGAAGATCCCTGTATGGGCCCTCAGAGAACATGGACACCAGTGGGACTTTCAGAGGCCCGTTTGGGCCCTCTGAAAGCTTCTTTAGGGTTCAGTGGAGCTCCTTAGGAGTATTTGTTTAAAGCAAGCTCATGAGCCCTGCGACACTTGCACGGTAATTGAGCCTGTCGCAGACATTTGGCGAGAGTTGAGAAAGGCCCCGAAGATTTCGTTTCACGCTTTGAACGAATATTGTGTCAGCACTCCAAAACTTATGAAAATCAGCTGTAAAATGTAATAAAGAACGAACTAGGAACATGGAATGAATCACAGCATTGACATTTCCGAGTCTGGACTCGGAGTCTTGAAGATTTTGGCGACTGCGAGTCAGACTCTGGTTTAACCCTCGCCCGTAAACGGCGATCTGCCACCTTCGCCCATGCAGGGGGGGGGGTTGGTGCGACCCCCCCCTTGGCGTTTGAAAACGGAGCGTCGTAGAGCTTAGCGGAAAAAACCAACGCGGATTGCTCTCGCCGAGATCTCGCGATTGGTGGTATATTTTTTGGTCCTAGGTCAACATTTGACCTACTTTTGACCGGTCAAAGGTCAAATTTTCGGAAAAATAGACTTTTTTTTAACTTTCCGCGGCGATTGCGGCAAAACGGTGGGAGATATCGACTTGAAATCTTCACTATCGTGTTTCTTGATCAATTCTCTATCGTTTGGTATGTATTTCGTTTCCCTAGCTCTAAAAATGGCGCGTTGGGAGCGCCGAAAGTCGGCAAGGTCACAGTCGGCGGCAGAAATTCGAAAAAATCAAAATTTAAATTTTTGAAATCTGATTGTATTTTTGGATTTGGAAGGTCCATTTGCTCCCTATAGAAGCTAATATTGCTGCATATTCCCATTGAGGTGACAAGAATTAGCAAAATAGTGGTTCGGGCGCTTTTCAAAAATAGTACCGGACGCTGTTCCTCTTGTGACGTCATAGCTCCGTGACCTGACCTGACCCGGTCAAGTTTCTTATACCATATGATAGCCAATACTTGCCCCAACATGCATGGGAAGTTTCATCACGATCCATCAACCGATGTCCGTACCACCGGCAGGAAACCTCGGGCGTTGGCACTCAGTTTGTGAAAATCCGGCCGGAGGCTGTTCCCTTTGTGACGTCATAACTCCGTGACCTGACATGACCCGGTCAATTTTTTTTTATCAAAAGATGCGCAAGGTTTGCCCCATAAGGTACCCAAAATTTGGCGGCGCTGCGCGCCGCCGTTTTTGCACTATTTCCGAAAAACCTCAGGGGGGGGGTTGCACCAACCCCCCCCTACATGGGCGAGGGTTAAACTGCACGCTCCAACCGAGTCTGACCTCACGGACATTCTCAGAAAGGTACCCCCATTTTTTTCCCGACTCCAAAATCTCATCGGATCTGTATCGATCTCAGGGGGTGCCCGGTCCGAGGTTGGGGGGGGGGGCAAGCTGCCCCGCTTGCCCCCCCGTGGCGACGCTAATGATCTATCTATTACAGTGGATCTATAGGTCCACGAATAGGTATATACAGGACGGAGGTTGAGGGCGGAGCATTTGCAACACCAACTTTCGAATCAGACGGACGCCTCAGTCCTTGCCAAATAGTTGAAGCAGTCAAAGTGCCATAACACAGTTAGCACAGGCGAGCGAAAGCGAATAGAAGCAAATCCTTGGTGGATTATATCCCTCGCATGTGTAGGGAAGGGGGGTCGGATGGACCCCTCATGGTTTTTCGCGAATGACTCGCGCAAAAAGCGGCCGATCGCGACAAAACTTTCAGTTACCTCGAGTTGGTCAATTTTACATCTACTCTGAAAATTTAATGATCCTGACTTAAGTGACCTTTGACCTGTGACCTGTTTCTCGAGGTCATGTTGGCCGGAATCGCGATTCGGCGTATGCCGGCTCGCATTAGCCGCGCGTTTGCAAGCTTCTCGTGGTTTCAAACGTTCAAACATGTGATTTTATGTTGCTCCCATGCATTTGGGTGGATGTCCAGGTCACCTGAAGGTCAGATCAGGTCATTGACCTTGGTTGACCTCGGTTCACTTTTTCGACCTTTACATGTTTCTGGGCTAGTTTTTGGAGCTGAATTCGAATTTTAGAAACTATTTGAACATTTACGAACTAGTTTTGGTGCCTTCGTAACATGTTACGAAGCTGTCAGAGGTGGTTGACACGTACTACGAATACCCGTCACGACCCCTACTGGTTGACCTGACCTGACCTGACCCGATCTGGTCTAAATGCTTAAAGACATCATCTGAGATTAAAACTAACACGATATTCGTGATCAGCACTCCGAAAAAAAAAACCATTAGCAGCCACACTTTACGACTTTCTAACAGGTCCCAATTTCCCCGACTTTTGGGTTATTGACCCGACCTGGAAGGCCAACCAATGACCTAGGACCTTAAAATTGGGTATCATCGGCTTCCTCTCGTCACGGGCAACACGTGAATATTATATAACAACCGGTGAATATTTTTCGCTGAAATTTGGTAGATATTCGTCTTCGCTCTTGCTGAACCGAGCGACATCACTTTCATGCCAATTCATAACTTTTTTGAAGGTGGGAGGGTCCCTTTAACCCGCGCCCGGCTGGGGGTCCTGGATTTCCACGCCCTGCTGGGGGGGGTGTTTGAACACCCCCCCCCCCTTGTAACTCGGCTCCTGGGCCACGTAGCGATACGCGGAAGGCGGCGTTCGAAAGAGCGTCAAAAATAATGACGAAATCACTTCGGTCAATTTTTTGGTCAGGTCAAAGGTCAGGTCACCAGAGGTCATTGAAGGCAAAATTTCGCCGATTTCCAGGTCGAATGTCGAAAATTTCCAAGAAGCCAATGCATAACTCGAGAACCAATAGAGTTACAGCGCCGCGGAAAAGAGCATTCGATAGCCCTATTAAAGCCCTTTCTGAGTAATACTCTCAGATTTGACCTAACGTCAACGGTTTTGCCTGCAGGGGGCAAAAATTGCAAAAATAGCCGATTTTTTCGGAAACAGTTTTTCTGCAATAACTATTGACTCAAGCCTTGTACGAGCTTACTTTTACCAGCATTGTTTTCCTCTCGTCAAGACGCATCGAATGAACTATAAGTTGACCTTGAAAGGTCAACTTGAAAATTTGACCTCAGGTCAAGGTCATGACCTGACCGGAAAGGGTCATGTTGCATATCAGTCGATCCGTATCGTCAAGCTGAACACATCTAAGGCGTTTTCATCGCTCTAGCATGCCTCTATCAAAAGTTATTTGCGAAAAACTGTTAGATACCATTCGTGACCTAAGATGACCTCAGGGCATAAACAAGGGTCACTGACACCATTTTCATGTTCAGTGTGTCTGAACCACTTGTAATTCGGTGTTTGGGAGTGTTTATAATGTCTTTTGTCCAAAAGAGGCGCATTTCAATTTTCTCCCATTGACTTATAATGGGGAGGTGTAAAGTGTGTGTCATTATTGTGTCATTGTTTATCGCCGTTGCCTTGCATTAATTGCTGCTTATATTTCTATGGGTTTAGGCTTAACTAGTTCGTAGTCTAATTTTACCTGCGTGGTGGCTATCATTCAATTTCGCATTTCCAACGCTCATTACCTTCACCGCTCTCCGCTCGCGCTCAGCCCGCTGCAGCTGACCCCGCGGCCGGCCGACGACGCGTCATAGTTTATTCATGATCGTGACTCATCGTCTCCAGCACTCTGTGCCGCGCCGCCGGTGTGTTATCTACAAACGTCAGCTTTTAGTCTGTCTTCTGTCAAACGCGCTCTAGAGACTCTATGCCTAGAAGTCAGCCGCTGCCTGCTAAGTGCCGTCTGATGTCTTTGCAACGTTGCGTAGCCGGATGCACTTAGGACCACGAGATCGGCGCGTGACACTACGTCATACCTCACTTCTAGATGTCTCCAGTACGATCGAGAGACTGTGACGTAGACGACCAATCACGAGCGTTCGATTTGTGTTTAAAGAATCTTAAGCCAATAGCGAGCCGCCACGCAGGGTTAGAGGGCCACCGCCCTTAGAGTAGGATAGTTCTGCTGGAGTCACCCGATCGGGGGGACTGGCAGAAGACCCCCAGCCTCAGACCACGCCGGACGCGTTTCTGCGTCGGTCTCGACCGACACCGTAGCTGACCATCGCTCTGTGTTGTGCTCGCGAAACAATACACCTGGACCGGCAGAGCATCTCTTCTGGCAAGGGCTGACAACAACACTGGCGCGCCCCGCCCTGGGCACGAGAAACCGCCGTGTTACATTGGTGCCGTGACCCGGATCGTGGGCCGTCGAAGAAGCCGTCTTCTCACTTCCATCTCCTTCTTCGTGCGCCGACTCTTCAGTCCGAACTCTGCCGCTGACGAACTCTGTCGCTGACGAACTCTGCTGCTGACGAGCACCTATTCAACACTACTGCGCTCCAGCTGCTACCAGCCAGCTCTCACGGCTACTACATCTGCCGACACTTCACTGTGAGCCGCTGAACAATAGCGCTCCGAAAGTGAGTACGCCAAAGCTCGGCACCGTTTATCTTAATCAGTGCCAGCTCAAGGTACAAGTACCCGTACAAGTACCAGTCATAAAGGGCTCTGAAATCGAACTGTACCAGTCAGGCCCGATCTGCCCGAGTTATACGGCAGCCATCTCAACCAGCGCTCGATCTAAGCCGCTGATAACTCAAACCGACCGTCTCTCGTCATCGAGACAAAGTTTAACAGGAAAGAGAGTTCAACTCGCGCTCTCCAACGAGGTCAACTGACGTCATCAGAGAGGTCAACTGACGCTATTCTGCGAGGCATCTTCATCGAGTGGCTTCAAAGGCGTTCAACGCCCGCCCAGCGCTACAACAGACTCTCGCGCGTAATCGAAACAATCCGCCCCGCGGCGCGTAGTGAAAGTGATAGTGGAGTGATAGTTAACGAGTGAACAACCCATCTTCGGTGACGCCATCAAAGGTACGTCTCGACATCTCCCGAGTGGCATTTGATTTTGTTTTGTTTTCTGTTAATATCAACGTAACGTAAATACTAAATACCCATTTTAGCTTTTGATATTTCTGGCTCCTTGTCGCTTCAATGATGGCTCAAAACGAATCGTCTCGCTCGCATGCTCCCGCTTCTGCTTCCTCAAGCCAAATGATCAATGCAATGATGCAAGGTTTCGGTGTTCTAAAGAACCAACTTATGACTAACCAGTCGGTGTCGGGGAAACATCATTTTGATGGCACAAGTGGTGAGCATTTTACCAAATGGCTAGCTGAAATGGACAACTTGCACATGGCGCTAAAAGGCGATGAGGAACAAACTCTTTGGGCTGCTAGTCAAACACTTAAAGGCACAGCTCTTGATTACTTCCACGAGGTGTCTCCGTCTATTGATTCTTGGGCACGATTCAAAGCTCTCATGACCCAACGTTACCACTACATAGACGACGCGGATACAGCGAAACAGAAACTGCAGACTTTCGTGCAGAGGCCGAATGAATCAATACCTCACTATGCAGAGCGACTTCAGGCGCTCTCCCGGCAGGCCTACAAGGAAAAGATAGATGAATCCAGTGTCGTAGAGGCAATTACTAGGACTTTCATCAACGGAATCACAGACAGAAAATTACAAGAACGCATAGCGACCCGCCGACCTAAAAGCCCGACAGAAGCATATCACATAGCCATGGACCAGATTAAACTGATGACAGAACTAGCTACTTACCGTGATCACTCGAAAGGAAAACCAGAGCCAATGGATTGCAATGCTGTGACACCTGCTCCCGAGCCCCCTGCGCAAAATAGCGACCTGTCTGAGGTCAGAGATCTACTAGAAGTTCTAGTCAGGCGTAGTGACGATTCCTTCAAAGTCAGACCACAGGTCCATCAGAGCTATCAACAACCGAGCGCTTATCAGAGCTATCCACCACCGGTCAATCAACCGCCCCCGGGCCAGTTCTTCCAACGACAGCCCACTCAGCCGGGCCAACAGCGTCAGAACCCTGGTAATTTTAGACAGAACTCTAGGCCCAAACCGGTCTATCAATGGACGTCCGATCACCGGCCGATCTGCTACTACTGCGGCCTTATAGGCCATGTACAACGTATCTGTTTTAAGCGACAGGCAGCGAACGCTTCTGCTCATCGTCTGCAAAACCAACCGCAAAACCAACAGCAAGGTAGGCCAAGCAGAGGTCAACCACAGCCGGGAAACATGTAAAGCCTCACACTGATTCAGCGACAGGCGGTACAGAGACCGCTCAAATTTTGAAAATTAACGAGAACTGCCCGTACGTTGACATTTCTATTGGGACGCACCCCTTTCATACACTTTTGGATACCGGCTCGCAGCTCTCGCTCGTTAGTGAAAAATTTGTGGAATTACTGGAACCGTCGCTGGTGAGACCAGCCGAAAAACAAAAAGTTACCCTCGTGTCAGCCTCTGGACACAAACTGAAACCAACCAGATCAGTCAAAATACGAATCACTCTTGGAAAGGTGCGCATGTATCATGATTTTGTTGTAGTAGACGGCTTCAACCATGATATGATTTTGGGTATCGATTTCTTGAATGCTAGGAAAGCGCTGCTAGACTTTGAGAACCAAACCATGATCATCGGAAGGTATGTGTACCCACTCAAAACGAAACAAGGAAAGAGTACTAAAGAAACAAATTTAGTGAGACTCGCGGAGGACGTAGACGTCTTCCCTCGTTCGGACTTGCAGGTGAAATGTGCGGTCACAAAGAAAAATAAACCAGGTGAAGGCTTCGTCGTTACTCAGCTCCCCTCGTCTCCGTGTTTCGAAAACGAACCAGGCATTCTGCTACCAAATGCCGTTGTCAAGCTCTCGAAAAACCGCCATATCCCCTGGGCAATTGTGAACGAAACGGGTCGGTATTTGCATTTCAGAAAAGGGCAAGTTATTGGAGTAGCTACAAAAATTGCCGATTCAGAACTTGAACCAAACATTTCATCAATATCGAAATCAGAGGAGAACGTCAAAGAAAGCTCAGAGGATAAAATTCGTTCATTCAAGCTAGATCACATCCCAGACGATCAAAGAGACCAATTGAAAATGCTTCTACTTGGTAACATGGATATATTTGTTGAAAAAGATACAGAACTGACCATGACCAACGTGACAGAAATGAGGATCAATACGCAAGATCATCCGCCGACATACCAGGCCCCAAGGCGACCGCCGCTCGCTTATCGAGAGGCGCTAGAAAAGCAAATTCAGGACATGCTAGCTGCAAATGTTATCCGCCGGAGTAATTCACCGTGGATGTCACCTGTTCTGTTGGTCCCCAAAAAGGATGGCTCTCTCAGACTTTGTGTAGACTTTCGAAAATTGAATGCTATTACGGTCAGGCCAGCTGCAAGCATCCCGTCGGCTGACGACATATTCTTTGCGCTCGGAAAATCAAAGTTCCGCACTTGTCTGGATATGAAGCAAGGTTTTTGGCAAATCCCTATCAGAGAAGAAGACAAAGAAAAGACTGCTTTCGGTACAGATGCAGGCATTTTCGAATATAACCGGATGGCCTTTGGTCTTTCTGGCTCGCCAGCCGTTTTTCAAAATTGCATGAATGCTGTTTTAGGAGATATCCGTCATTTTGCCCTAGCGTTTGTAGATGACATCATAGTATTCAGTGAAACACTTGAGGATCATCTAAAGCACCTAGATGAAGTATTCGCCAGGCTGCGAAAAGCCAACCTAAAATTGAAAATTTCGAAATGTGAATTTATCAAGGACAAGCTCAACTATTTAGGTCATATCATTTCAAATGATGGAATTTC
The DNA here is from genome assembly GCF_019059575.1 of Amphibalanus amphitrite. Taxonomy (NCBI): domain Eukaryota; kingdom Metazoa; phylum Arthropoda; class Thecostraca; order Balanomorpha; family Balanidae; genus Amphibalanus; species Amphibalanus amphitrite. The sequence goes on from NW_024881690.1 coordinate 822,935, forward strand.
GGTCGACCCCCAAAAAGTCTCAGCGATGCAAAACATGCAACCTCCCCAGAATGTGCGAGATGTCAGAAGTTTCCTCGGCATGGCGTCATACTACAGAAAGTTTGTTCCAAATTTCAGTAAATTAGCAAAACCCTTAAATTCACTGACAAAGAAACATGCCAGATTCCACTGGACGCCCGGAGCGCAAAGCGCATTCGAGTCAATCAAACAAGCACTTCTCCAGGCCCCGATCTTGGCTTTCCCAGACATAACCAAACCTTTCAAACTGTACACAGATGCTTCTCAGTATGCCTTAGGCGCAGTTTTGATGCAAGAGCATGACGGTCAAAATCGGGTCATTCAATACATTTCACACCAGTTTTCGGAGCAAAAACTCAAATGGCCTACTATCGAACGCGAGGCGTTCGCTATCGTTTATAGTTTGCACGGGTGGAGAATGTTTGAAAAAGTTACCCCGGCCGGCGACCGAAAGTCAGAAAGACAATGATGCTCAAATATTTGTCAACGGTTATCAACAAACCCCTATTCTGTGGCATAGAATAATGGATGTCTGCCGCTTGTACGTTTTTAGGGAAAACTGCTGCACGCAGGTGCGGAAGATTTCGTAATTGTAACAACAATTTTGCAACACGACTTAAAATTTCGGACGCATGTCACCTAGTGCTATAGGTCAGGTCATCAGGTCAAATTTGCTGGATGACCGTGCTAAAAATGCAATCATGCCCTTTGCAAAACTTATTCCGTGGAAGTTGCAACCTTTCCCACACAAAACAAAATGTCAAATTTGACCGTTTTGACCCTATTGCTTGGCTCTTATTGAATATTGATTTGAGCTCGCACCTGAAATATTATTCACGACCGAGGCTTAAACGAGTAATCGAATGTTTTGTTTGCAGTGTTTTACCCGCGCCCTGCTGGGGGGGGGGGGTGTTTGAACGGGTTCCGGACAAAATATCGAAAAGCAAAATATCGAATAGCAAAATATCGAAGACAAATTATCGAAGTGGCAGGATATCGAAAGCAAAATATCGAATGCGCAAAATATCGAAATCGCAAAATATCGAACCGCAAAATATCGACATCGCAAAATATCGACATCGCAAAATATCGAATTGCATAATATCGAATTGCAAAATATCGAACTCGCAAAATATCGAATAGCATAATATCGGAAGCAAAATATCGGAACGCAAAATATCGTAAGACAAAATATTGAAAGACAAGATATCGAAAGACAAAACATCGAAAGACAAAATATAGAAAGACAAAATATCGAAAAGGCAAAATATCGAACGCAGAATATCGAAAAGACAAAATATCGAACGCAAAATATCGAACAGACAAAATATCGAAAGACAAAATATCGAAAAGGCAAAATATGAAACGCAGAATATCGAAAAGATAAAATATCGAACGCAGAATATCGAAAAGACAAAATATCGAACGCAAAATATCGAACAGACAAAATATCGAACGCTAAATATCGAAAAGGCAGAATATCGAACGCAGAATATCGAAAAGCCAAAATATCGAACGCAAAATATCGAAATGACAAAATAACGAACGCAAAGCGTCGAAAAGGTAAAATATCGACTTGAAATGGCCCTCTGCGGGCTCCTTAGAGCTCTGTCGAACTCTGTCGAAATTAGGTTTCGCTCGACAGATCTTCCGGGGCTATCAAACATAGGCGGATCCAACCCAGAGTTTTGGGAGGGGCAAACCATCACAATTTATTGTTTCTTTTCGCCCTACACCGGCTTTTAGGGCCCCTACATCGACTCTTGGGACTCATGACTCATTATATATGGGTCTAAGCGGCTTCTAAGAATCCCCATGCAGGTTCTAGTAGCCGCCAGTCGAATATTTGGGCTCACACGCTAGCTCCCACCTCGCTAGCGCACGGGGTCCCACCCCGTGCACGCTCCAGGGGCCTACCTGCCTCTAAGACCCCACTCATACTTTTGGGGCCCAAACGCTTGCTCCTGAAGGCCCCACTGAGATTCCTAGTCCTTTCCTCTATTCAGTCCTCCATACTGGCTCTTTAGGCTAAACATCGGCTCCTGGTGGCCATCCCGGCTTTGGAGGGTCTCCATACAGGCTTTTTTGGGTCCGATGCCAGTCTCTGAGAGCCATCAAAAGCCTTTCGAGCCTACGAGTATACTGCTTTCTGAAACCCTTCAGCAACTTCTGAGGGACCGACCCTGGTCGGAGGGCTCATTCGGTCTGGGGAGTCATGTAGGTCTCTGGAGGAGCATCTAAGGGGTCGGTTTCCAAGGGGCTTTTAAACACGGTCTTCTAAGAACGGTCTCGTAGGGCCCTTAATGGTCCACTGCGGATCCAGAAAAGTGGGTTGAGATGCTGAGGGTGTGGCTAGACTAAAACAAGATTAGATGATAAAAACTAGCTGCATTTGCTTCGTTATGCTTTATTTGAGATAGGTACACTGTAATTTCAAATATTTTGCAGAACTTGTGTGTTTGGGGATAGTTTTCCAAAATCTTCGTTTTTCATAAAGCAATGATAATCACTCTAAAAAATATCGGGGGGGGGGGGGCGAAACTTCCAGAGGGGCCCCTTGAGAAAACTTTGCACCCCGATCCGAAATTACCTTCCGCCGCCACTGCTGAGCTCTACAAAAATATCAGTTTTCCAAGTCTGTCATGGACCCGCTGATTGCTCTTTGAGGCCTACAGATAACAGAGGGCCCGATGAGTTCGACAGAGCTCTAAGGAGTCCGCAGAGGGCCATTTCAAGTCGATATTTTTTACCTTTTCGACACTTGGCGTTCGTTATTTTGTCTTTTCGATATTTTGCGTTCGATAGTTTGCCTTTTCGATATTTTGCGTTCGATATTTTGCCTTTTCGATATTTTGCGTTCGATATTTTGTCTGTTCGATATTTTGCGTTCGATATTTTGCCTTTTCGATATTCTGCGTTCGATATTCTGCCTTTTCGATATTTTGCGTTCGATATTTTGTCTGTTCGATATTTTGCGTTCGATATTTTGTCTTTTCGATATTCTGCGTTCGATATTTTGCCTTTTCGATATTTTGTCTTTCGATATTTTGTCTTTCAATATTTTGTCTTTCGATATTTTGTCTTTCAATATTTTGGCTTTCGATATTTTGTCTTTCGATAGTTTGCGTTTCGATATTTTGCTTTCGATATTATGCTGTTCGACGTTTTGCGATTTCGATATTTTGCAATTCGATATTTTGCGATTCGATATTTTGCGATTTCGATATTTTGCGATTTCGATATTTTGCGATTTCGATATTTTGCAATTCGATATTTTGCGATTTCGATATTTTGCAATTTCGATAATTTGCAACTTCGATATTTTGCTTTCGATAATTTGCGTTCGATATTTTGCGCTTCGATATTTTGCGTTTCGATATTTTGTCATGGAAGCGTTTGAACACCCCCCCCCCCTTGTGGTTTTTTCGCGAATATCTCAAAAACGGCGGCGCTCCGCGCCGCCGTTTTTGGTACACCTTATCATACATCAATTCTACACATGTTGTGAAAATGTCAGACCAAGGTCATTCAAGGTCAGGTCACCAGGTCACTTGAAGTGACCTCACCTCATAAAAAGTTTCAATGTCTGTCATAGCTACACCGAGTGACCGATCGCTTTGAAACTTTTAGCGATTGTCAAGAGCAATAGCATGTACAAAATGTATATCTCAGAATTTCGATATCGATGACCTAAGGTCAGGTCAATTTTGCGACCTCCCCATTATAAGTCAATGGGAGAAAATTGAAATGCGCCTCTTTTGGACAAAAGACATTATAAACAATCCCAAACACCGAATTACAAGTGGTTTAGATACACTGAACATGAAAATGGTGTCCGTGACCCTTGTTTATGCCCTGAGGTCATCTTAGGTCATGAATGGTATCTAACAGTTTTTCGCAAATAACTTTTGATAGAGGCATGCTAGAGCGATGAAAACGCCTTAGATGTGTTCAGCTCGACGATACGGATCGACTGATATGCAACATGACCCTTGCCGGTCAGGTCATGACCTTGACCTGAGGTCAAATTTTCAAGTTGACCTTTCAAGGTCAAGTTATAGTTCATTCGATGCGTCTTGACAAGAGGAACACGATGCCGGTAAAAGTAAGCTCGTACAGGGCTTGGGTCAAAAGTTATTGCAGAAAAACTGTTTCCGAAAAAATCTGCTATTTTGCAGTTTTTGCCCCCTGCAGGCAAAACCGTTGACGTTAGGTCAAATCTGAGAGAATTACTCAGAAAGGGCGTTAATAGGGCTATCGAATGCGCTTTTCCGCGGCGCTGTAGCTCTGTTGGTTCCCGAGTTATGCGTTGGCTTCTTGGAAATTTTCGACATTCGACCTGGAAATCGGCGAAATTTTGCCTTCAATGACCTTTGGTGACCTGAACTTTGACCTGACCAAAAAATTGACTGAAGTGATTTCGTCATTATTTTTGACGCTCTTTCGAACACCGCCTTCCGCGTATCGCTACGTGGCCCAGGAGCCGAGTTACAAGGGGGGTGTTCAAACACCCCCCCCCCCCCCAGCAGGGCGTGGAAATCCAGGACCCCCAGCCGGGCGCGGGTTAACCTCCGTTATGTTCATGAACTGTGAGAAAAGTTGTCGGAGAACGCTAAAATAAGAGAAATTTGGCTTTTGATGATCTATGGTGATTTTATTATTGAGCTTGCCTAAAACATGACCAGATTTCTCTGATCACGTTTGTCGCTCTTTCAAACGTCGTTCCGCTTCTCGCCTCGTAGCCCAGTAGCCGAGTTAGAAGGAGCGTGAAAAGCCCACCTCTCGACTCAACGTGTTACGATAGGGCCACCACCCTGGCGCGGGTCAAGTTGGGGGAGCCTTGAGCCCCAGCAGCTCGTCCTTCCATCTCACTGATATTACCCTCGTCCTGTCTTGTGATGTTATTACAGTGCCATCTTACGATAACGGCCCTTAAATATGATTTACTTCTGTTTGATGAAACATGTCGGGCTCCGCGATGAAAAGACTTAAAAACATAAGCTCCAAAATGAAAGTAAAGTAAATTTTCAAGAACTTTTCAAGGTGGATAAAAATAATGAGAGACACTTTTATAGATGGCAGTTTTTTCGTATGGAGACAGCTTTTAGGATTTACAAAAGTGGAAAAAGTTACCCCGGCCGCGCCGGGGTCGGCTGAAAGTTACCCCGGCCACGGCCGGGGTGGCCGGGGCAGGTTCTCCACCCATGATAGTTTGGAAAAACTCCGACCGATTATCATTGGTACCGACATAACCGTTTATACAGATCACAAGCCGCTCAAGCATCTGTTCACGAGTGAAATGAAAAATCCTCGTATTCAAAGATGGGCTATTATCCTCGGTGAATACAGTTGCAAAATCGAGTACATTTCCGGCCCTCAGAACGTAGCAGCCGACATGCTGTCGCGATTGCACAATACCCCAGTAGCAGGTGAACTGAACGACAATGAGCACCTCGATTGGCAAGGAGAGTCGATGGATGTCAATGTAGTTGACAATCGGGTACAAATTGATGCAGACGAAAATGACGTCAACCAAAAACCACTAGACTATCACGGTATCGACGCAGATTCATTACGAAAAGCACAACGGAACGACCCAGAATTGAAACAAATTATATCGGACCTCCAGTCAAACGATGAAAGCAACCCAAATAGCCAGAGGTATTGTTTAGACGACGGACTCCTTTATCACATAGAGAAAAGTACGAAAACCCGGCCGCTTACTAAACTTCAACTCGTTTTGCCACCTGAGTTTAGAAAAATAGTTCTTCAGAGCGCTCATGACGGTTATTTTGGAGGCCATTTGGGAATCGAGAAAACGACTGACAAAGTGCTCAAATCGTATTATTGGCCCTCGATGCTGAAAGACGTCATGCAATATGTCTCGTCATGCGACACGTGCAACAGGAAAAGGCTCAACAAAGAAAGACGGCCAATGCAGGACATGCCTATGCCTTCAGCTCCCATGGAAATCATCGGTATAGACACGTGTGGTCCATTTCCCGTCTCAGACAAAGGGAACAAATATGTGTGCACGATTGTTGATCACTTTAGCGGGTGGCCAGAAGCATGGGCTATTCCGGACAAATCCGCAAATACCATTGCAAAATTACTTTTGGAAGAGTTTATCCCGAGGCATGGCTGCCCGCGAACTATCATTAGTGATCAAGGTACGGAATATTGCAATGCACTCCTGGACCTAGTCAATCGCGAATTAGGAATTGCACGGGTCAGAACGTCCAGCTATCATCCCCAGTCAAACGGAAAGACTGAGCGATTCCATAGGTGCATGAACGATATGATTAGGAAACAAATTAGCGAAGATCAAACAAAATGGGATGAAGTTTTACAGCCGTGTTTAGGCGCTTACAGGGTGAGCAAAAATGAGTCTACTAAATACTCGCCCTACTTTATCATGTACGGTAGAGATCCCGTTCTACCAGTCGACACGCTCCTGCAACCCAGATTACGGTACTTTGGCGAGGACTACGTCCCAGTCATGTTCGAGCACTTGCATAATGCTTACGCACATGTGGTTGAAAACATGCAGGAAGCTAGAGATCGAAACAAAGCTCATATTGCACAAAACGCAACCCCTTCAGACTTTGCACCCGGTGACCTTGTTTACTATTTTGACCCTTCAGTACAACCAGGTGATACTCCTAAATTCACGTTACCATGGAAAAACCATTTTCGAGTAGTTTCAAAATCAGGCCCTGAGAACTACTGCATCAAGAACATGTTAACGGGCAAATCGAAGGTAGTACATTCAGAGAACCTACGTCGGAAGGACGAAACTGATGTTTGGGATAGAGTTTACGATGTAGTGAAACGTCCCCTACAGGTAGGTATCCGTCCGGAAGAGGAGCCTACGCGCCAGCAGCCGCTCCGTGCGGCCAGGTTACCGTTAGGTGATCAACCTTGGTTTGCTTCTATGAGCACACCAAACCCCACAGATGAGTCAAGAGAGGGCACTCCAGATATCCAGGAAGAGGGCAACGGTCTTCTCCCTGAGAACCCTTCAGTAGCATTAGATGACCTCAGCGTGTTTAACTCACCACAGTTACCGGACAGTGGAGGGCATGGACCGTCATCGCCGTTACCACAGAGGCTACATGGATACAACCTCAGGTCTCGAGCTCAAACGAACGAGCCTCTAGAAGGGTATGAGTACGTACGGAGACCTTACGTAAGGAAACGAAATGACAGTTTTGATGAGTGCCCGCCAGACAAAAGGCCTAAGGTCCAATCGGGAACTGACTGCCTGGCAGTGGTAGCTAGCAGTCCAAATGATGTTGAAGTTCAGCAGCCATTTGCAGAGATGACTCACCATGATCGCAGTGAATCATCAGGTTGGATACCGAAAGCTCTTTTGTTTATAGTTTATGCATTGAGTATAGCTCTTATTAGCTCAATGTAATAAATGGTCGTTGTGTTTCAGAACATGGCTGTCACAACGATGCTGTGTCGATGGCTGATGCTGCTCACGGTAACAAACGTGCTAAGTATTGCTAATTGCGCTGCTCCCCCTACTGATCCCGGACATCTCTTTATACCGCTAGGCAAGACTTACCCAAGCTATAGTTCATGGGCAATCACCCTATCAATAAGCATGAAACCTTATCGCAAAGATGTCCGTAAAATCAATGATGCTACTAATGAGCTCTCCCGCACTGCAAGAGCGCTGCTCGCTAACCACTCGCCGCCTACTAATGCTACCGCTGCTGACCCCGCTCATGCTTCACTGACTGTATCGCTCAAACATCTGTCTCACTCCATTAGTCAGCTGCAAACAGAGGAGAACCATCTCGTCGACACATTTCGTGACCTACTGTCCATGCCTGAGCCACGAAGCTCTGCACGCTCGGCTAACTCTATCCGTCGGACTGGACGCTCCAAGCGTGTTAAGCGAGGACTCATTGATGGCATTGGAAGCGTAATGTCGTCTTTGTTTGGAACTGCCACAGAAAGTGAAATCAAACATCTGGATCATAACGTACAGCTCATCAATGCCAAAGAGGTTGCTATGGCTCATACCTTTAACGGCACGCTTAACGTCATTAATTCTACTAGAGTTGCCACTACTCAAAATCGTAAAGCTCTCCGTACTCTACAATCAGCGATGAGCTCGATGAGCACATCGCACTTGAAGCTGATCAGAGCCGCCGATAATGCAGAGGCACTCATCACCGTATCGCTCCGCGTAGCTGACCTTGCAGAGAATGTAAGACAAGTTACTAGAAGTCTCAATCATCTTTATACTTCGTTGGTGTCGCTCTCTAGCAAACTCGCTCTAGCTCAAGTAGGAATCCTACACGCTGACCTCATTCATTCACGTGACCTCAACCGTGTCCTTCGTAAGGTGAGCAAAAGTCTCCCGGCACATTTTGCGCTGCCTTTCCCGCCTTCGGCTACTCGCGACTATGTTCGCATTGTCAAAACCAAACTCATCCCAGTCGATGATGCTTTTCACGTCCTCTTCTACGTTCCACTGCTCCACACGCTCCATGCGTTTGACGTTTATCGCTTCTTCCCTTATCAGGTCCCACTTCACAGCCATAACATCTCCCTTCTCTATGTTCCCAACGAACCCCGCTATCTGGTTGTATCAGAAAACAGACAGCAATACATCCAGCCTGTCGACTCTGAGATCGAAGCCTGCCTTCTGATCAAGCAACCGTTCTGCCCCCTTCATGAACCTGCTTACTCCACGGCAAATGCGGATTCGTGTGTCGTGGCTCTTTTCCGTCGGGACGAGCAGGCCATCTCTCGTCTCTGTGCTCCAATCGTCCGCCCTACGAACGATGCTCCCAAAGCTCATTACCTTTCCCGAGGCACGTGGCTAATAGTTTCTCGCCCTCCTCTGTCCATCACTATCGTCTGCCCGTACAATAGCACCACGCTATCCATTTCATCGCCTGTTCGCCTTCTTACCTTGTCCATGGAATGCTCAGCTTCTAGCGACTCTCTATATCTCCCTCCTTACTACGCTAGTGAGACTCACCTCGACTTCCCTGATTTCGATGATACGTTCACAATCTCCAATGATTCTTCACTGGTCCCAATCTGGCGTTCGCACTGGGCAACTGCTATTCCAACGGCCTTGCAATCTAACGTCTCGTCTATACCAAAGCTTCACGTAGCCGGTATGCCAGCCGATGACTACTTCAATCGTGTCGAAGCCCTTCCCCTTGAACAGGTTATTGACGATACACCATCTGCATTCTCTTATACTTGGCTACTCATTATCATCATCACCGTTCTCGCCGCTTGCTGCATGTGCTTCTGCATTAAACACTGCTGCCCTCGCTCCATGGCTGCCTACCGCTTACCCCGCTTTGTACCCGCTTCTGCTACTCGAGACCTTCGTGAGCCAGCCATTGAACTCGACGAGCGCCATCCTGTGCTCAGCCCGCCAGCAGCCCCACCGGGCAGCCAGCAGAGCCTGCACATGGACCCTGTAGACGATGCACCGGCATCACTCAGCGCTCAGCCTAGTGCCACAACGGATATGCCGCGACGGGCCACGTACGGCCACCGACCGACGCCGTCTCTGCGGCTGTCACCAGAGGTGTGAGGCCTCTTTGATTCCCCTTTCCCCCGTGTACGTGTGTGTTTGTGTATGCATGGCACCGGGCCTGCATCACAATGGACCGAGGAACTATCCGGGTCACTGACCTACTCAGTGCACCGCACCGAGCGCAGCCGTGCGCTACCAAGTGCAGTGCCCCGCGCACCAGCAATCCGGGTCACCAGTTGACTCGATGGCTCACGATCCGGGCCACCGCCTGACTCCGTGGGCTCCGATGACTCACGTCATGGACTACAACCACTGCTCAGCGAGTGCCCCAGTGCTATTCGTCGCGTTCGTCCGTTGCGTTTCGCGTTCGTCCGTCGCGTTCCCCGCCCTCCCACTCGCTGTGGCGCGTTATCGTCGCGGTTGTTTCGTCGTGTGTCTCCCCTGCTGCGTCCTTCGCCCTTCAGGCGTCGGACTCTGCTTTGTCCTAGCCAAAGCTCTTGCCATGGGTGGGGGAGGTGTGTAAAGTGTGTGTCATTATTGTGTCATTGTTTATCGCCGTTGCCTTGCATTAATTGCTGCTTATATTTTTATGGGTTTAGGCTTAACTAGTTCGTAGTCTAATTTTACCTGCGTGGTGGCTATCATTCAATTTCGCATTTCCAACGCTCATTACCTTCACCGCTCTCCGCTCGCGCTCAGCCCGCTGCAGCTGACCCCGCGGCCGGCCGACGACGCGTCATAGTTTATTCATGATCGTGACTCATCGTCTCCAGCACTCTGTGCCGCGCCGCCGGTGTGTTATCTACAAACGTCGGCTTTTAGTCTGTCTTCTGTCAAACGCGCTCTAGAGACTCTATGCCTAGAAGTCAGCCGCTGCCTGCTAAGTGCCGTCTGATGTCTTTGCAACGTTGCGTAGCCGGATGCACTTAGGACCACGAGATCGGCGCGTGACACTACGTCATACCTCACTTCTAGATGTCTCCAGTACGATCGAGAGACTGTGACGTAGACGACCAATCACGAGCGTTCGATTTGTGTTTAAAGAATCTTAAGCCAATAGCGAGCCGCCACGCAGGGTTAGAGGGCCACCGCCCTTAGAGTAGGATAGTTCTGCTGGAGTCACCCGATCGGGGGGACTGGCAGAAGACCCCCAGCCTCAGACCACGCCGGACGCGTTTCTGCGTCGGTCTCGACCGACACCGTAGCTGACCATCGCTCTGTGTTGTGCTCGCGAAACAATACACCTGGACCGGCAGAGCATCTCTTCTGGCAAGGGCTGACAACAACACTGGCGCGCCCCGCCCTGGGCACGAGAAACCGCCGTGTTACAGAGGTCGCAAAATTGACCTGACCTTAGGTCATCGATATCAAAATTCTGAGATATACATTTTGTACATGCTATTGCTCTTAGCAATCGCTGAAAGTTTCAAAGCGATCGGTCACTCGGTGTAGCTATGACAGACATTGAAACTTTTTATGAGGTGATGTCACTTCAAGTGACCTGGTGACCTGACCTTGAATGACCTTGGTCTGAAATTTTCACAACATGTGTAGAATTGATGTACGATAAGGTGTACCAAAAACGGCGGCGCTCCGCGCCGCCGTTTTTGAGATATTCGCGAAAAACCACAAGGGGGGGTGTTCAAACACCCCCCCCCAGCAGGGCGCGGGTTAATTGGCTAATTCGCCTTTCTAAAAAAGAAACATCTAGCCTGTAGACTACGACCTACGAACTGTAGCAGTCTGGGTCATTGGGCTACAAAATGCCAGAACACGAGTTCGCCACGATTTATTTGTAAATGGCAATGCATATAACGATCTTCAAAAGGTTTATCTAAAACGTTTTACGATCAATTTACGATCAAGCTATCAACTTTTATCTTCAAATTTTTAGAACTCACCGATACTGCTGAACTGTTGATTTAAATCATCAATTAGCTCATGAATAGATCCGGCTTTATTTTCCTCTACAATTGCGTATTGCTTGTGCGCCGACAGGTGGACGATTGGGCTCCACCGGCACTGAGGGACGATGGACGACACCGGACGCCCTGTGCCGTCTGTTGAACCTTTACCGGGCGAATGTTCTCCACCGTCGTCTGCCCCGGAAGAACCCCTGCCCTCCCCTGTAGTCAGCTCGCTGTCTTCACCGGTGGATGACGTCCTGGACTTCCCGACAGATGAGCCCGACCCGTTCCCGACAAACGGGCCCTTATTCTCCCCGGCAGACGGGTCCCAGCCCTCCCCAACAAGCGTTCTTCAGACCTCCCCAAAAGATGAGCCCCTGCCCTCGCCAGAAGATGAACCCCTGCCCTCCCCGCCAGACGATCGTCTACCCTCCCCGACAGACCGTCCCCCTCTCTCCCCGGCAGACCGTCCCCCTCTCTCCCCGACGGAAAGACCGTCGCTCTCTCCGCCAGACCCCTGCTCCCTGAGCTCTGTCGCTGTTCCGGACGGTCGCGGTTCGCCCAGCTCCCGGCGCGATACAGACGCCAGTGACGAGACGCTGGCCCCGCTGCCTGAGTGGTTGCGCCTCCACCAGCGGCCTCGCTCGGCGTCGGTGGCGCCGGGCGCGCGCGGCCGTCGCCTCTCTCACTTCAGCACGAGCGTGGTGGTGCCGCCGGCTCCCCCGGAGCGCTGCGTGGCGTCACGGCTCTGCGGTACGGCGCTGCTGGTGCTGCTCGCCACGGCCGCCGCCGCCGTGCTCTACGGCTACCTGGTCGGACCCGCAGGTCAGTGGCTGCTTTGATTTATATACGGCCTCGAAGGTCAGTAGTTGAAGTGCTCTGTAGATATACCGTTCCGCAGTTCAGTGACACAAGTGTCCTAAGTAGGGTCCTGCAGGTCAGGTGCTCTTAGTACGGCCCCGCAGATCAGCAACTGCTGTGATCTAAATACGGCTCCGCAGGTCAGTAGTTGATGTGATCCAAGTACGGTTCCGCAGGTCAGTAACACTAGTACTCCAAATGACATCCCCCAGGTTCGTGGGGTACGGTTACGCAATACGCAGGTCGTAAGCACAAGTGCTCTAAATACTACCTATCCCGCAGATCAGTGGGGTTTAGCCAATAGCCACGCAGATCAGTAACAGCTGTACTCTTTGTACGGCACTGCAGGTCAGAGGGGTTCGGTCACACCGGTCATTGACCGCTGGTCCCTCTCATCCACTACAGGATAATCGAATAGCTGTCGAATCAAACAGCATGCAACATGATCTGTCAATACGATCCGTTCGCAACTGAGCTCCCCCGGTGACCGCGGTTCTCAGACGCCTCCTCCCCCCCCCCCCTCCATGGATGACAACGGATCAGTCGACCGGCCGTCTTTCCTCTTATCATACCCCCTCCCCTACCCCCTGCCCCATGGCGACCACAGTGGTCGAGCGGCCGTCAGGATCTACTGCTCTATTGATCTCAGCACATGTGATTACCAAACGGTGGGCTGCGACGGCCACTACCGATACCGTCTGCCGGTCGGTGAACCATTGCTGAGCTGGGGAATGCTCCGTACAGCTACCATGAGGAATTGGAGACACTCGTATTGAGTCGTGCCCTAAGAGCAAGCCATCCAGGTGACATGGTCGTAGGTCTCTGCAAAGGTACGCTGAGAAAGCATGGCGCCGTGGGGGGGATTGACGGCGGCAGAGGGACATAACGAAGAGAAGGGATGCGAGTCAGCAGTAGTCATGACCCCTCCGAGTGAGTCTCATGGCAGTGGCACATATTTAGGAGGGAGGGGGGCAAAACGTTGTTAGTTGGGAAATTGCTTGAGAGAGCAGCCTGCGCTGCTTGCCATTTCAAAAAGGAAATGATAAGCTACAAATGTAGGTACGATTTAACAGCTTACCGATGCTTAAAGAATGTTCCATAAGCTAGGACCTAAGAGCACCTTCGCGTTCTGGTCTTGTCCGACCGTCGGATTAGCACCGCCGTGTCACGGTCGGGTCCGGTAGGTCGTGTCGGGTCGTATCGGATCGGGTCAGGTCGGGTCGGTGTCTTCTTGGGTCGGTGTCGGGTCAGTCCCACCGTGTCCCGGTCGGGTCGGGTCGGTGTCGGGTCGGCCCCCTCCCTGTCCCTGTCACCCGTCGCGTCCTCCCCGGGCGGCGGTCCGGGTCTCAGTCGATGTGGCCGGGCTGGACCGGGCCGGGCCCACACCTGGCATCGATCCTGGATGGAGCGCCGCCGCCTCCGCCGCCGCCGGTCCTTCGGCGGCACGCGCAGCACGCCACCTGTCGCTCGGTGGCCGCCGCCGCCGTCAGCCGGAGCGCCCAGTGGGTGGTCGGCGGCCGGCGGCGGCGGAGACGAGTCGCCACCGACACCTGTAGCGGAGCCGACGGACAAGAGCGACGGGCGAGGCGTGGGAGTGAGCAGACGAGGGCGTGGGAGTGAGCAGTCAGTGCTGGGACTAAAGGAGGGCGCAGAAGGTCAGAGACGAGTCACAGACCAGTGGAAGAGGGCGTGACCGATGAGGGTTGTGACGTTCTGGACTCCTGTTACACACCTGTAACACCCGAAAACGGTTGGTTGGCACTCGGCCGTAGCATTCGACGGTTTGTTCAGGCTTAGTAGGTTGTGTGAGGAGTGCCTCAGAGAAAAACTGCAATGCTGTGGAAGCATTTCTTTGCTGCGCTACTTTAATTTATCCTGCTTGAATATGTCAAACATGTGGAAGATTGAAGCAAGTTAACCATGATCTGAGAACCCGTCGAAGTTTCTGGTGATCCCAAGCAGTTGATAGTGGCCATCATCCGAAGCTCTAACCCAGAGTTGGAGCCCGTCTTGAAAGCGCCATGGTGGAGAGCGGCACGGACGCGGTGCCCGCCGCCGTCGCCGGCCGCTCGCCGTCGCCCCGGTCGGCCGGCGGCGGCGACAGAAGCGGCATGACCATTCCGCTGGGAGGTTCTCCAGGGACCGTCGGCCGGCGGCGGCACCCGTACAGCAGCGGGGCCATCTCGCGCCAGACCAGCGTCGGGTACGAGTGGGTCGAGCCGGGAGGACGCGCCGGCTGGAGCGGCAGTGCCGAGGCTGCCGAGCTGTCACGCCCCGGCCGCCGCTCGCCGCGGCTGTCTCCGAGCTCGGCACGCGACCTGCACGGCCACTGGGCCAGCGCCGGCAGCGTGGCGGCGCCGGGCGGCGGCGGCCGGTCGCGCGGCATCTCGACCAGCGCCGGCCAGCTGGGCCGCTCGCCGGGCGCCAGTCCGCACAGCTCGCGCAGCTGCAGCCACTCCACCGAGCTGGGTGGAGCCGCCGCGCCGCGCCGCCGGCCGCGCGACCTGGGCGGCGACCCGGCACGGCGCTCCCGACCCCGCGGCGGCCCCGGAGGCCGACCGCCGCGGCGCCGCATCCAGCTGGAACGACAGGCGCTGAGTCTGGACGGCAAACCGCGCAGCAGCCAGGCCCAGCGGCGCCGGCAGGCCACACTGCTGCGCCAGACGACAGTGGAGGTCCCCGACTGCGCCTACCTGCCGCGACTGGACCTGGAGTCGGCGGCGCTGGGCCGCTCGGGACCGCGCTCCTCCGGCGCGCTGAGCCAGCGCTCGTCGGGCGTGCTGCGCCAGTCGACCCAGGACACGAGCGAGGCGGCGGCGCGCCTGTCGAGCGCCTCGCTGGGCGGCCGGTCGCCGCGGCCGGGCTCGGCCGTCTCGGGCTCGGCCTCTCTGGTGGACCTGACGGCTGCCGGCTCGGAGCTGGCCGCGCCCATGCTGCCCGTGCTGGCGATGGCCGTACAGCGGCGCACTGCCGCCGCGCGCGGCCACAAGAAGCGCGCCTCGCGCCGGATGCGCTGGGTGGTGATCGCCACCGGTCTGGTGCTGCTGCTCATCAGCGTCGGCATGATCGGCATCACACTGCGCATGGCGCCCATGATCGACGACATGGGTGAGTAGCGAGTCACTCAGTCCTCAGCGACATTGCATTGGTGAGTAGCGAGTCATTTACACCCACACCACGCGGTGACTTGGGTGAGTGGCGAGTCTTTGGAGCCTTTGGACACGAAAACCTGACTCTCTTTGAACGTGCGGATTATTTTGAACGTGCGGCGACTTGGGCGATCGGGCAATGGAGGCGTTAATGTCGGGGCTCGGTAACAGTCAGTAACCCACAATCGCCGTATATGTAGGTTCCAATATGAGACATAACCGTTCTGGCTGTCATGGGCTTACAGGGGGATAGTGGGGATGTTTAGAATAGACAACTGCAGGGAGACTTACATGGATCGCATTTAATCAGTGTGTTTTTTATTATCATTATCCAAATCCCCGTTTATCAGAAGCTTTGATGCATTTAGCCCGAAATCCTCGGACTTGACAACGTCAACTTTTAAATCCACATTCCACTATTGAAGCAATCAAAAAACTGTCTCGCGCGGTGTACCTAGTGGCTAGTTACATACAAAAGAAAAGATAGGTACCTTGTTTTCCACACCTTCTATATTATGTTTTATAACATTACACGTTCAAAGGAGCTGGTTCATATACGCTTCACTGTCTATCGTTATGAGTTATTCTACTACTAACGTAATATGCATTAAGCACATTTGCTTTTATGTGGATCCGGACAAACACATCCGCACAAAGCGCTCATTCTGCGAATCGCTTGAAGCATGCCGTGCCGCTGCAGCGAGTCTGCCGTTATGCCGAGCTAATTAACGATAACGTTGCCAGTGAGGTGACCGACCAATCATGCTGCCCGACCATAGACCGCTCCGCCATGACCTTTAACTAATGGCAATTAGCCATTAATCACTGAGAGCCCTTTGGTCGGGCGCCGATCGACCTGTCGCCGCCGTCCGACATCACAGCGTGATGCTCGCTTGATTATCAACTAACTCACGTCTCATTGTGCAGCACGAAGGCAATTAGTTGACTAGACTAGATAAATGGCCTTTCTTCTTATTGAAATTTATTTGATGAAAAT